>NC_138866.1:48704029-48989029 GCF_965194805.1 Balaenoptera borealis | reverse complement strand
CTTGTGACCAGAAGGTCTTGCACTTATAATAAAAGAAAAATTGAAATTCAATGTTAATGAGAATGACCACTCGGAACAGGCCAGCTGCAGGCAGGGAAAACAACCAGCCACCCACCTGTGCCTCCGCCTCTCCCTCCCTTCCCCCCTCTAACTGAGCAGGGCAGTTCACGCTCTGTACTCTCTCCCAGAACTGCCCCAGCCACCTGTGTGACGTGGATGGCCACTTGGAACACTCAGTTCTTCCAATGACCAAAGGCAGAGCAATGAGGACCCGAGAGGAAGCTGAAATCGTTACCCAAAAACCTAAACACTCTTTATTCCATCAATGCTTTTCTTGAAAAACACAAGGCTTAGGGACATGGGATGAGGTGCCATCCTCAGCACATACATGGGAAGTTAAAGGAGAGTTTCAAAGATGCACTCCAGTATTAGGTGGATTCATTTAACTTATATTTATCAGACACCTGCCATGGGCAAAGCATTCTGTTGTACTTGTTGAGGGATAAGATGGATATTTTATCACTTTTTGATTCAAACTTCCCTGTCTGACCTGAGGATACCTCCAGGATGAAGAAGAAAGCCCTGCCTTTATGGTGCTGATCTTCTTGTTTTGGAATTGCTCATGTAGACCCCCTTGCTTTCTACTTCCCTTCCTGCCCCATTTCGTTAACCTGGGAAATCATTCCCAGAGACCCCACCCCCTTCCAAAGGACCTGGGCACAGGGGGATCATCCGAGGCCCTCTATACTACATTTCTGCTGAACTCATGGGATTCCTGAAACCCCTCTGAAAATAAGGAGTCAAAAATGAAGCAGGTGTAAACCTCAGGACAAGCCCCCCACGAAGCTTCCCTGGAAGAGGCAGTCACGCAGCAAATGAGCACCACCAGCCCCACTGCACCTCCCACCTCCTCGCCTACTCTGAACGCACCGTTGCACAGGGCTTACACAGAGTGCAAACCCACACCTGATACTAAATAAGAGAAAAGGGAAGAAACGAATCAAAGGGAAGACCAACAGAGAAGGAGACAGAAAGAGAGATTGAGACCAATAGCAAGGGAAGGGGGTGAGGGTCAAAAGACAGGCAGAGAGCTGGAGGCCTATGTGGGGATGGGGGGAGGGGAAGCAGGAGAAACTGATGGATTGGGGACCAACAGGTAGGAGAAGAATGGAGTGAGGGGCCAAGAAGGAGAGGAGAGGGGGGTGGAGGTGAGTTAGAGAAGTGGAAAGAAGAAGGGATGGGGAGGGAGATGTCCCAAGGAAGCGAGGGGAGAAGAGAAGCCAAGAGAGAATGAACGACATAAAAAAAGGACACCCGGAAAGCCTTCGGACACTGTCGGCCATTCCTTCTGCCTCCCAGTGTGCCCCGCCTCTGCAGGGACCGTCGGCAGGCAGGCTCCTCACCCCAACACTTTGTGTGCACACAGCCCTTGCCAAGGCAGCTGCTTCCCAGCCACTAGCACCCCACTCCCCAATCACGCCTCTCTTCCAGAATCTTCACACGAGATGCAGATGTCAACTGGAGCTTTCAGGCCCTCCCCGGATGCAATGACAGAATTTTAGGAGCAGTCTTCACGTCAATTCTTACCAGTCTGAGTGATGTTTCCTGCAGGAACACAGGGGCTTCTGGGCACAAAGGTAATAAGGTGGCTCTGATTAGCCTTGCCTGGAAGGGAAGCGTCGAGGGGAAGGTTAGCACCCCGCAAGGGTGCTGAGGATGGTGGATGGGTGTGGTCTGGCAAGCCCCAGGGCTGACTGGTCTGATCAGATGGTCTAAGCCCTAGAGCAGGTGAAGGTCTGTCAATAAGAAAAACTCTTCGAGTTGATAATGATGATGTGATTGTCCCCCAACCTTCTTCCCAGGAGAAGCCTGCCTGCATCTTGAGCCATTTGGGTGATAAAGGCAGAGATTCACTTATCACCTAACTGAATCCTCCCCATCGTTCAAGGCTCAACTCAAAACTCATCTCTTTCAAGTAACTGCTTGGCACAAGTTTCATGGAACGTTTTTTTCTATGAATTTAGTGCAACCCACACAGTTGATAGCTCCCGATTTAATAACGATCATGGTCATATTTTTCTAAAAGCATTTTGCATGTTAGAATCACCTACCCAGCTGGACTGAATGCTTTCCAGGGCAGCAGTGCTTCATGGAAAGAGCCTGTGGGCTCTGAATTCAAACAGACCTGGACCCTCTGTCCTTATCAAGGTGAGGAGTACCTAACATCCTGAGGCTTGGTCTCCTCATCTGGAGGAAGGGAAAACAACAGGAGTTCCATGGGGCAAGGTCACTATTCTGTCAGGTAGCTCCTGCCCTGGATAGTGTCCTCCCACCCAGACTCCTGGGGGTCAGCGGCAGCTCAAAGCCAGCAGAGCAGAGTCAGGGAGAGGCTCACAGCCCCCAGTCCTGCAGTAGATTCCCTGACCTCATTTGTTGCCATGGGTAAGATTACTGGCAAACACACAGTGACGACATCCAGTCTGTCATCTCAGAAACTGAAGCTGCCTCCATCTCATTCATGCCCTAATTTTCTCTTCCTTGTCATCTCCTTTCCCTTCATCAATGGGCTGACACGAGAGGAGACACCAATTCTCTAAGACTCCCTGTAGAAAACTACCATTTTCATGTCCCCAGTTTGGAAACCTTCTCATACACTGGAATTGAAATAAACTTACATCAGCACAACTCCCAAGCGAACGGTTTCATTATCAAAATTCTCACCAGCCCTATTTATTTAATTTTAAATAACAGGAGTATCTTTTTTGCACATACACATATTTTTAAAAGAGTGCCTTTTTACTCCTTGTAAGATCATAACAATAAGTATTCTTCTATAGGACAGCTGAATAGTTGCTTAGTCTTTGATTACACAGATACATCATAATTTGCCTAACCAAAATACACTGTCAAATATTTATTCTTGCGATATATAGTTTTTTTATTGTTTTTTTTTTTTTTTACTATTTTAAATGACTATCCTTACACACACATCTTCATGCACATCCATAATTATTTCCATAGCATAAAATCTGAGAGTGGCATTGATTGGCCAAAGGCATTTTTATGGTACTTATTGTTTTACATAAGTCTAGGAAGGTTTTATCATTTTACATGACCACCAGTGGGCGTGAGTGTTTCCAATTCCCTCTGACCTTAGGAAATGGGTCTTCACACCCTCTTTTGATAGTGGTGGTGGTTAGTGGTAGTGATTTTACCTTACTTTTAATTTTTGAAGAAATTTTCTGGTGCTCACTGTTAGCGTCTCATACATACCAAAGGAACCGAGGACTAAGCCCTTACTCAACCAGAGAGAGGACATGAGAACATGCCTGTTGGGCCATCTGTGTATATCTCCTAAAAACAGGGTCCTCAGCCAGAGTTCAGTTCAACTCTGAATACAGCTGCAAACACAAATCTTCAATCACTGCAAACCAGGATCTAGCCCACTGTCTGGCCATGAGACCTGCCTTGCTGAGTGAATGAAGAGATATTTGCTTATTATATTTATAGCTTCCCCAAATATAAGGAAAATAACTAGAAATAGGGCAGTTTCTGGAACTAGTAATGTTTATTACCAAAAAAAAGAAAAAAAAGAAAAAAAAAAAAGAAAAAGAGAAAGAAAAAAACAATCATCTGCCGTGCCTTTTTTTCTAATGATTTGGTTTTTCCAAACCTGAGTTTTCCCTCACCAAATAAACAAAGGAAAGATATTTTACATTAACCGCACGAGGAAAAGAAAGAGCTTCCTGCATTATGCTAACATCTACTACAGAACACAAATCTACTGTAAGATGCATCAAACAAGGACAAAATCTCTGGAGAACAGATCCAGACAGCATGTTGGTGCCATGTAGCTTAGAGCCTGTGCCAGCATTTCCATTATAAAAATCCTATCATCCAAAGCCATAGCAAACTGAATAAGTAACTAATAATTAAGGTGTCCTTCTCTTATTCTAGGAAAATAATTTCAAAGTTAAATTGTACACATAGACATGAGGGAGCTATGCCATCGGTGATGTTAATCAGTTTGGAATTCACAAAGGACTCTCTACATCCCCAACCCATTCTTCTGACCTTATCTGAATTTCAGTACTTTTCATTGTGTATTATTGTTGTTACTATTGTTGTTTTAGGGAAAAAACTCTCTCCTAAGAGTCTTAGAATCATACACATCAGCATTAAAAAGATGCTGAAAATCATCTAGTTCGTACCCTCTAATTTTAAAAATAAAGACACTGTACCGCAGAGATGTTATAAATGACACAACCCAAGACTATGTAAATAATGACTTAATTCCATCTCCTCTGACATCCTATTATAGCTTTGTTTTTGTATTATTTATATATAACTGTCTTTTATTAGAAGAATATGAAAGCATGAACTATACTGGGCATTTGTCCTTAGGAAGCAGACCCTTATAGTGTCAATTTATGTTGGGTGAAATTTTATAGAAACACAAAGCTAGCTTTCTCATAAATGTAGATGTCATTTAGATATTAGGAGACAATACAACTGAATCTTGGAGCTGAATGGATTTTAAGTATTTTCCAGTTCAACTACTTTCACATATGCGGCAACTGAAGACCACAGAGGTTGTGACGTATAAGGCCACCTAATTAGAGGAGCAGGGCCAGTATTTTGTAACTCCTGGTTCAAGGGTCTTTCTACCTAATCAAGCTGGATTTTCTATATTATAGTCAGGTGCAACATCTGATATTTTTAACTTATAAAAATCTTGGATGTTATAAAATATCAATTCATGACCCACTCAACGTCTAAGGCTGTGCATGATGGCCCTATTTTTGCAGTCACCTTCCATAGTTTAAGGGTAACCTTTTCTCTCAAAGTCCAGGAGGTCCACTGATTTGAAAAGGCAAGACAAAAATACAACAGCCCTGGCCCCTTACGGTAGAAGATGAATTAAGTACTGAACAGCCAAATAATGCTGAGGACACAGGCATCCCTGTCACTAATGATCAGGGGAAACTTGCTCTTATTTGCTCCTTCCTTCTGCCTCTGGCCGCTTGTCAGAATCTTTCTGGCCAGACTGCACTGACTGAGGGCTGTTGCCCCCAGCTCATCCATCTGAGGGTAAACATCCTTAAGCCAAGGCCTCCTGGAGTCCCATCCCTTGGTGATACAGCGTCAGCATCCTTCCCTGCTACAATCTGTGAGACTTCAATTAAGTCACATCCCTCTTTGAGCCTCAATTTGCTCATGGATAAAATGGCAGCATTTGCTCCAGCCCTACAATCATATGGTCTATGATTTAAGGGATAGTTATTTTCATAAAGGGGAAGGAGGGGGCGAACTCAAGTGGCCTCTTGATACACAGCATTTGAGTCCTTATCCTTCTTTCCCTGTCTCTCGCCAGTCAAGCCAGGCAGCCTATGTGGGTGGAGTCACATATTCGAGTGGGTGGGAGAACATTTGAGTGGAAAGCAATGCATGATCCCCAAAAACAACTGGAAGGGCCAGGGAGCGATGGGCAAAAGACAGAAAAAGCAGAGATTCTCAGGAACAAAGAAGGAATGACTCCCAGCCTCATATGAGATAAAACACTCTTAAGGCACAGGCTCAATCCTAGATTTTATGCTGCCAGGCCAAACGTTAGGAAGTCGCATACATGCTGGATGAAATGCTATAAGTACTTTGCTGCTTCATTACACTGATTTGGGGCAGCTCTGTAACAAAGGTTTGCTGCAGCCCACCCAAAGGACGGAGCACACGGTGAACTATAAAAATCCCTCTGCGTGTCCCCCTGGAAGATTTGTCCAAATGATGGCCTCAGCCTGCACAGCATTGAGGCATATACATCACTCTGAAACTACCGCCTGGAGCTGAATTCATAAACCTTACTTCCGAGCTGTTACCAAGCTCAGCCAGCCATTGTCTACCTCCCCATTATTCAGAGCCCTCTATGGGGCACCCTTCACATTTGTGGTCACATCAATCTGTACATTTATTATGACACTTTTCTGGCAGGGGACAGGAGAGGTTTTGAAGAAAGAGCAGCAAAAGGACCACGTGGTCTAGTGGCAGCACTGCCCATCCCAAACCCATATGATGGGAAAACAGAAGAACACGGAACTTAAGCTTATGTTACCTATGCTCATATGAAATAAAATAGATGTGGTAGTGTCACCATAGCTCTAGTCAGGGTCCCTAGATCTTGCACTACTGTTATCAAGATGACAACCTTGGGGCTTCCCTGGTGGCACAGTGGTTAAGAATCTGCCTGCCAATGCAGGGGACATATGGGTTCGAGCCCTGGTCCGGGAAGATCCCACATGCCACGGAGCAACTAAGCCCATGCACCCCAACTACTGAGCCTGTGCTCTAGAGCCCGCGAGCCACAACTACTGAAGCCCGTGTGCCTAGAGCCCGTGTTCCACCACAAGAGAAGCCACCACAATGAGAAGGCTGCGCACCGCAGCGAAGAGTAGCCCCCGCTCGCTGCAACTAGAGAAAGCCCGCGCACAGCAACGAAGACCCAACGCAGCCAAAAATAAATAAATTAAATAAATAAATTAAAAAAAAAAAAGATGACAACCTTGATTTTACATTTTTATTTATTTATTTATTTTTGGCCGCGGGATCTTAGTTCCCTGACCAGGGATTGAACCTGGGCCCCAGCAGTGAAAGCGCCAAGTCCTAATCACTGGACTGCCAGGGAATTCCCAAGATGACAACTTTAAGAATGCAAAACTGCCAATAAAATGTGAGACCCCATAAGAACAAAAGTCCATGTTCCAGCAGTGGTCACCTACAGAAATTCTACTTTTTGTCTGGAAAATCTCTAGAATGCAATAACCTCCCTCCTAGGCTCACTGGGGGCTTGCAGAGAGCTCTGGAAAGCCTCAGAGTTGGCAATAACCTTAGCAAAAAGGGGGAGACTCAATATGGAATCCAAAACACTGCTACATGCAGAGTTCATACATATGACACAAATCTGGAGCATTTCAGAAGGTACAATGAAGAACTAGATCACCAGTGAGGATAAGACATGAGTTCCCACGTGTGCTTCTTCTAAATAGGTCACACTGAATGACTCCTTATAGGGACAAAATGTCAATGATTTCTCCTCAGTCTCAAAACTGGACTATATTTTTAGTGTTCTCTTTTTTCGTGAGCAACTCTATGGGTTAAAACACTGGTAAAATCTGTAGCCACCACCACAATCAAGATATAAAACAGTTTCATCACCCCCAAAATTCCCTTGTGCCCCTTTATAGTCAACCTCTAATCCTAGCCCCTAATAAACACTGATTTTTTTTTATAAAACCAGACTGTATTATAATATAAATTTCAACACTGTTTTAGACTTCCCCTTAAATATTTACCATATTTCATTGATTCTAAGACATAACCTCCCCACACACACCCCTAGATTAGAATATTCTGAAATTATTATGTGTCTTACAATCAATGGCATTTTACCATTATAATTGAGAATAATTTTTCTTTTTAGAGGTATATAAAATAATGATGTGTCATAATCTATGGTGCCTTTAAAAAAATCAGTGAAGTATAATATTAAGTTTTTTCATTTCATAACATTCATTGGATACTTCCTATGTGCTAATCATCCTATTAGGGGCTAAAAATACAACAATGAACAAACGTGGACCATAAGGAACTATCACTCGAGAGGAGATAGAAAAACAATTATAATATAATGTGATAAGGTCTGTAACAGAGGGCTATCCACTCAGTGGGACTGAATAAAATTATCTCTTCATTGGCCAACCTTCTTCTTTCAGACAAAGCTCCCCCCCAGTTCATCCTGTTCCTCGTTCACAGGAAATGAGGAGGGAGGAAGTACCATTCAGCCCCACTCTGCTCATTCCTAGAATGAGTTTTGGCCACACCATCTGACACATCTCCTAGGAACAATCCAGTGATTTCTTCCACAATTCGCTGCTGTGGTAGAGAAGGCTCATCTTAGTGTGCAACAGCTGCAAGGCTTTTATGACCATGTCAAAAGACCAAAAATAACCACTCAATCTGTGGGAAGCGGATGCCCCAAAGCTTTCACAGACATGCTTCAAGGTCCCCAAATTCTTCCCTGGACAAATTTTAAAGCAGAAGGAAGAGAGGAAAAGTTAGTGTCCTTACCTGGTTCTTGAAAGTGTTCTTCATTTGATAGAGTTCTAGACAAGATAAGTATTAATGCTTCTTTAAATTGGTCAAAATGCACCTAAAAATAAACAATTCAAAAGAAATTCAAAATAGTTTCCAGAGCCTTAAGGAAGCAAACCCATCTACAAGGTTCCAGAACCATTTGTTAGCATCTGACAGCCTTGAAGTGAGCCATATAACCTGTTTTTGTTCCCTTTTTTCTTCATTTCTTTAAAGCACTAAAGGGAAAATGGGCTGATCATTTTACACGCCAGCGTCACCAACACTAATATCAATATTTAGTCAACCCTGAGGGGGAAAACTACACAGCAAAACCCTCTTTATAAACTCAGAAAAAGATAGGTTTTGAATTCTTAGCTCCTTTAATTTTTCTAAACAAGACCAGAAGAGAAAGATGTTAGGTTAGGTACTAGAAAAAACTTTCCAAGTAAATGATCCTCTGTAACAATGTCCCAAAGATGCTTTCATCTCTTAAGATATTCTAGAAGAGAGTAAACTACCTTTCGAAGATGACTTGAAATACAGTCTTGCCTGAGGCAGGAATATGTTATATATTTATCTCCCAAGGCCCCTGTAATTCTATAAACAAATAGAAATCAATAGCAAACACAAAGAATAAAAGAACCTTGGGAAGCATTCTGCCGACTTCTTAAACATACAATTACCTTGACTGAAGTAGGAAAGAACCTGAGTTTCACTTAAGTGAATACTCAGAATTGGGATATTACTTTGGTTAAAGGGATAAAATAGTTTTCTTTATGGTCAAGTACATTCTTCTATAACTTAAATTTACATGATCTCACCATGCGACAGAAGGGAGAGATGGTATTTCTTCTCATCATAATTATAGTTTAATAACGTGGTGCCTATTTATACAGAACCCTGTATGTAACTACAAAGTTGATAAATTTATAACTTGTGCTGCTATGGGTCTCTTTAGACATCATTACAAAACGTTGCCTGGGAGATTAAATATAGTGACAGATTAAAAACCACTTCTGAATTAAACGTGGAAAAGCAGCAAACCTTGTTAGTTATCTAAACAACGAAGGAAACCAATCATATGTCTTATTCATGCAAATCAGTGCAAAGGAGAGGAATCCACTGAGATTCATATGTCATAAAATAGCATATGCTTGCAATTTACCACTCTCTCCCAAAGAATATGTGATTTCTCTACCACATTCATTTTGATTACTTGAAACTGCTTTCTAAAATCGTATTCCTTTAGATCACACAGACTAAAAATCAGCATATTTATGGAGCCAGAGCGGAAGTCTGTTCAGGAAGGGAGGGCATCTGCTAAAGAGCCAGGGTGGTACAGTCAATGAAGGACTAGAAGATTACAGAATTATAAACTGTGCTAATTAGGTTTCATAGCTGATGAATCACAGAAAAGCCTGGGCTAGGAAGGAGAACTAGGTTCTGCCAGAGTCAGAGGTGGGCTTCAGGCACCGTGGCATCCAGCTTCAGTTACCGGGGGCAAGGCCATCTTCCCAACCAGCCAGCCCACAAACAGCACATACCCAAGCCTCTCCCACTCAGGGGCATCTCCCACCCTGGCATCTACTATTTCCTACCGGAATCATGCTTTCCTCTTAGGGTGGGCAGGAGAAGGGTGAGGAGTGAAAGCTCTAAGCTGGGGCAGCTGGGTCTAGGTCCTGACTCTGGCTCAGCCACTGTGAATTGGCTCAATTACCAAACCTCTCCAAGTCTTAGTTTGTTCCACTTGAAAAATGGGATGGCTAACAACTCATCTTTATGATTCATTCAACAGATATTTATTGGGCCACTGCTATGGGCCAGGCCCTATCCTAGGCCCCGGTGATAGAGCCGCCATGGAGCGTATAGTCTCAGGAACTGTCACAGGGAATAGGGCAGGTACTGCTAAGGGCACTGCATGTATTTTATGTTATTTATACTACCGCCTCCCTCATAGTGGCTTTAGGGAGATAAAATGAGAGTTATGTAAAGTGTCTAGAACTTCCTGGGACTTCCTACGTAGTCAGCAAGTGGTAGTTAACACTACTAATAGGACTAGTAATGGGGGTGACTGTTCTCACCACTTTCACAGAGAAACGGGGCCATATCTCAAGCAAAGCAACTGGCCATGAGAGTGACCCAACCAGCCAAGTGGTAGGGCGGGGGTGACAGCAGGAGGCCCAGGAGCCTGCCTCCCCCCCCGAACCTGGGCAGCTGGCCAGCATCAGAGAAATGGATCCGGTCTGCTGTGTTTAGGGACCCCAACTCCGAGATTCTCCTCTCCCTTAGGGTATCAGTGGACATGACCCGAATGAAACCAGAGTCCCTCACTGCCACAGTTAATGAGTTGAACAGAAGGAGGGCTCCTGTTTCAAAAGGGATGTGGTTGCCTTGAGACTTTCACATCCTTTATATCTGACTCTGTGGGTCTCTGCTGGGTCTCCTCAACGTGTCAGTTTTGATAGAGGTCATTGGAAAGAGCCCTTCGGAATTTAGTCCTAACATAGCTCAACTCGCTGAGGATTAGCCGTGCAGGTCACTCAGGGGTTTCTGTATCTCAAGTTTACTTCCCGTACCCTCCAAACATGACAAAGACGTCTATAACCTGGAAGTTAATTCTAACCCACTTCTAAGACTTTATTATACCAGATTCAAGGGACACTTAGGCCTCATACAAACACACCCACTTCTGAGACAGTATGTACCTCACTGACATAGAGGTTGCTTCTCTCTCAGCCTCAGTCATCTAGAGCATGGCAGACAATCGGGAAGCGAACAAGTGGTGTCCAAAGCTGAGGAAGGTGTCATAAAGCCCACTCGCTCTTCTTGTAGAATATGCCCTGGAACTGACTCAGAAGCTATTTCTTCTCACTCTACATGATTTATTATCAGCTTCATTTTCCTGCTTCCCAACCCCCCTACAGATTAGAAACAGCAACTAAAAGACAGGGACACTTCAAGGTAAGTACAAGAAGTAGCTACTGACATACTGGGATTGAGAGAAGACATTAACTATCCCCCCTCGAACAAAAGTAAAGTATAATTTTTTACACTTAAAAAAAGTTTAAATTTTTAAAAACACATACGCACTCAAAACCTAATAGGCTGGGGTTATTTAGTATTGAGGCAAGGATCTACGTGCTGCTAAATAAATCCTGAGGGTATTGTTCTTATAATACAGAAGAATAACTGATAGACCAAGAAGATTTTAAATGATCAAGAATAACCTCATGATGTTTATTATACTATTTGTTAGGGTAAAACTTTAATAAAATTTTCTCAATCCCCAATGGTTAACCCCTTTTTTATTTTTTTAAAGTTTGCCACTAAATGGGGTAAGAGATCCAGTTATTAGAAAATTATATTAATGCGAGTTCTGGGAGCATTATTGTAGGCTCATTCTTTCCTGGACATTTGGCCAGTTGAATCTCACAACATCCATGAGAGACGGTCAAGGCAGGCATCCCTCCTTTGAACTGAGGGGAGAGAGGCTCAGAGAAGGCATGTGCCTTGCCCAAGGCCGCCTGTCTTGAAGTGATAGAGTTACCGGGAGAACTGAGGCCTTCCGAATGGACTCATCGAAGTCCAGCCACCCTGCCTGCCCCAGGCCCTCTTCACTCCTGGTCTGACCTCTCAGGGAAATCCCTCTGCTGCTCCAGGTCAAATCCTCAACTTTACACAATGTCACCAGGTACAAAGTAGGACACTGGGGCCTCAGAGGACACAAGAGCAAGAGAATATATAACCTCTGCCCTCAAGGGGTTTATCCAGATTCTAGAGTGTGGGAGGGTGGAATGGGGAAGAAGAGAAGAAAGCTGATCAGGAACTATAATACAAGGCAGAACCTGGCAAATGCTTTGAGAGAGACAAAAAAGGCTGGTAGGGGTCTCTGATAAATGAGCATGTCCTAGTAGGCCAGCAGGGAGGAAAAGAGGGACAGTTTTGTGACATTCGACTTCTCCAAGATATTCACAGGCAGAGCTTAAAGGTTTCCAAAATGGACTTAGGATGTATTAAATCAGCCACATTTTAGAAGGAAAAAAATCTACAAAAAACTAAACATGATTACTAACTCAGGGGTTCTTCATAATCCAGCAATGTTTATCTGGGTGACACCCTTCTTCCCCCACAAAAAGAATCTAAAAATCCAAAACAAAAAACCTGGCAAGCTGATCAAAAAACAATTGGAGCAGCTTCAAGTCTTAAACTGACCTTTATTTTCCTTCTTGTGAGGGCAGAGACCCCGGACCCTCTGCTTTAAATAGCAGTAAATTCCACATTTCAAGAGAGTTCTCTAATAGAGGCAGGTGACCACTATTTTCCATCAATGCTCATGAATACAGATGGGGCAGAAAAGCCCCTCAGGGCACAACCCAGAACCAAAACGTGAATAAACGCCCTCTATTGTGAAGAAATGCACATCAGTGAGCTCACTCAGTTCAGTCCCTGTAGTTTTTAAGTACCATTTTTTCTCCTCCAAGGGAGCGTCACTATTGTATTCTGTTAAAATTTAGAAATCTTCAGAAGTATACAGTGCGATTAAATCTCACATGGTAACCAGCTTTCGAGAGCCATGCATACCTTGGTTGGTACCCCCTCATTTGAATAATAAATGCCACCATTCATTTTACAAGCATTCCTACACCTTGTATGCCTCAAAGGGCAGTTTGCAGCAATGGGAAAATTACATGACTGACTAAAAACACACATGACATTTAAACTAAATTAACAGGAAGACTAGTTAAGTCTGATATTTTTTGTCATGTGTCACCACCACTTAATAGAAATTTACCTAATCGCTTTTCCTCTCCAAATTTCATAGGAATTTCATAGCTTTTTGAGAAACATAATTTGCCTTTCTGAAAAACTAATTTAAGCTCAGCGTAAGAAACAAATTCTATTTCAAACCACACACAAAAAACCCTGTAACAGGAAGTAGAATGAGGAACTTAACGTTGCATAAAATCATCTCGTGCAATCATGGAGATCAGATGCATACGGTTTCCCCATGTGTGCAGGCAGCACTTCAAACAGACCTGAGATGAGAGGGCTCAAGCCAGCGTTCAACAAAGTGAGCTTATTAGACCAGACAAAGGCCCACGTAACTCTCATCACACTTAGGAGGTTTGCAGCTATTAATACACAGGGAAATCAAAGAAAGGACATTCAAAACATTAAGTGTTAGCTAAAATGGGTATAGAAATATGGACTCACCAGAAGGTCAATGTAGAGGAAAATAACATTGACAGCATTATGCAAAGAGAAATGACACAGAAGAACAAAGAGACATGGTTTCATAATGAAAGATACAGTTACAAATGTTTTCTTCTAAATACAGCATTTGGGTTATTGCAGCTTAGTAGTCATTTACTGCAGACAATGTGGAGAGAGGCAAAGGCCATTTTAAGAGGTGGGTTTGTAAAACCTAAAGTGACTGTGTGAAGTTGTACTCCAAGATGGATCCAAGGAGCCCTGCCTACAGATAGAAACAGATGCAAACCACCGCCACACAAGAGACTTGCTAGCAAATCTGTTCCCTACTCTAATGAGCTTTCTCAGAAAATCATTCCTGGGGAGTCACCATTTATCAAAAAAACCACTCTCAGTGTGTAAGAGATGGAGGGGGGCAGTGTACAGGGAGACACAGGACACAGTAGTTAACTGTGTTCCTGGCTCCTAGATGGGCCTTTGATACACACGCTCTAAGTCAACCTCATCCCAATCTTATAGGGAGGGTATTATTTTTCCCATTATAGAGATGAAGAAACTGAGGCTCAGAGTATTTAAGATAATGTACATACATGGCTAAAAAGTGACGGGAGTCAGTACTTGCATCCAGGTCTGATTCAAAGACTGCTCCAATTGCATATGGCATCCATGTGGTGGGGGAGGGAGTTTGAGGATGGGGGTGGGTTGCAGGGGATGGAGAATGAGATTCATATTTTCATATGTGGAGTCTTAGGAGGCTGTGGAGACATGCATTCAAACTCAGGGACTGGGAAATCTGGGTTCCCATCCTGATGCTGCTTCAAAGGAGTTGCCTGACCCCAGACAAGACACCAGACTTTTTGCAAGTTCTGGGTTCTAGGCTTCTCTGTCATACAGATGAACACTGAAGTCTAAAATCTGTGCTGGACACTGAAGCACTTTAAATCCCCTCCATCCAAACAAGAAGCTACTCATAAAAGTATAAATGGAATACTGCAGAAATCTAATGAGCATTCCTGATCATACTTTCTCTGGTGAGAGTGACAGTCATTACTGAAATAAAGTAGGTAGAGAAGAACAGCCATTTAGCACTTGCTCATACCTCTTGTTGAGAGTAGAAGGCCTTCCCAACAGGCTGCTGGAAGGCCAGCCCTCCCCTTTGCCCTTGCTTTATGTCAAACTAAATACCTTGTGAGGTTCACAGTATACAACACCAAAGTCAATTTTGCAGTGAGGTTGACAAGAAAGTGTTAATAAAGAAAAGAAGCAAGTCTTGCAGCCTCTTAATCAGAAGGTCTTTTTGTCTATAAATGTGAACTATAGACCCTTAGGAGTTCAAATCAAGCCCACAGACTCACAAGACCAAAATGGAATTAGAAAATATTCCTCACTGTTTCAGGTTAAACAGTAAGAGAGATGGCAAAGATTCAGACATTTAAGAGATGTAATGAGAAATGTTCCCACCTTTCCCTCCAACTCATTCAAAAAGCCCAGATCAATAATATGAAACAAGAGCATGAACACGGGGTGGTTATAAATAGGCACTGTTTGATGATCAAGGGTAATTTTGCACATAGAGAACAAGTACAAATAATCACCACCAGAAAGTACTGCTGTACTTCTGATTCACTTTTCAAACAGTTAAAATGTATGTAAGTGAAAGAAATCTTAAAAAGCTGAATGAAGTGGAAACAAACCAGCAAATCGCCATATACAATTAATCATGATGTTTATAAAAGAACACAAGCACTTGAAAATGAAAACTGCAAAAGCTGAGTGGAATTATATATTTGTACAGTTATCAAATTTTAATACAAAAAATTCCGAAGTGCCTTTGATGACCAAAGTCCACACACCTACGGGACTCTTTGGAAGCCAATGGTAAGTTCTGCTACCTCGCGGCTTGTTCTGATTCTAAAGAGTGTCAAGAACATGAGATATGTCAGCATCTAGATTCATATTAAAGAGTAGAGCAGGGAAGCTCAGGGGATGGGGGGGCCAGCTTTGTCTCAAAGTTAGTATATTCAATAAGGAAAGGTTTCTAAAGCTGGACCTAGCTAAAGGCTTCAACAAAACCAAGGTAAATTATCATCTTTAGGTTCTGATTTCTAATACAGGAAATAGAGAGGCATGTGGAAACACTTCCTTTAAAAGGCACAATAAACAGGAAGCACCTACAATTGGAATCAATTGCTTGGATGGAAACTTGGTTCAATAAGTGAGCTAACATGGTTCCCTTTCTTAAATGTTTGTAGTATTTACTCCCAGTACTATTCACCTGCCAGGAATGTTACCTGACCAGACTATAAGTTCCTCAGTGTTTCAAGGAATCCCTTGTCTTGGGGGTCTGACCCACCTGACAGGTGCTTAACTGATGACAAAGATATGAATGGAATTCTTTTGATAACCTAGTAGGAAACACCTACCAGCAATGTCCTCTTTCCTTTAAATCAGTGATGCACAATCTCTGGGCATTTCAAACATTTATAGGGTAACCACCATGCTCAGGGGAATATGGTTTCAAGTTATGAAGCAAGATCAGACAGATTAATTTGAGGGTAAATGGCCCATTAGTAAAATGCATGAAAATGGCAAGTCGATTTAAGTTACTTTCCTTGACAACCATCATAAGAAACATTAGGCTTTAAAAAAAAAAAAAAAAAAAAAAAAAGGACAAGAAGTTATGAAAGATGGATCTTAAGATAAAGAATAAACAGATAATATTCATATTCTTAGTTGAGGGGGAAAATGCTTTTTACCTTATTTCTTTTTCAACAAAAAAGATTAATTCAGCTTAATACCAAAGGAGGTAAAACTTAGATGTTTTCTTTTATTTAAAAATTATACTTGTTATGATATAAAAGACAAAATTTAAAACCACAAGCATCCAGGAGGTTGACGGGTACTAATGTGTTCCAAAAGCCAATTTAATGGAAAACTTTAGTTGACAATAAACATAAGTTGCACTCATACCATAAGACCATTAGAATGCTGACATACCGGACATACACAATACATATTTTTTGAATTAACGAATAGATGAATATATTTAGGTTTGTCATGCTGTTATTTCTTTCTCCTTTTTTATTAAACCAAACTGCTAACTCTTACATATTTTTCTATAAATACCATCTAAAGAGAAGAAAGACGGCTGGTATTAGAAACAGCTTACAATTTTATAATTTTACAACTCAGGATTCCTATTCAATACATCAAGATGGTAGAATTTAGAATTCTCCAGTGAAGTCTAAGGAATTTTTTTTTCCTTATAATTTAAAATTGTAGACCATATAGAGTATCTTAACAGCATATGGCCCAGTTTATGTGATCATCTGAGGAGAATAACTCCGTTTCATAGAAAATGCAAATCTAACAGTAGTGCATTAATTCATGCCAACCCTGCTCTCAAGACAACCACCAGGGACCTTCCCCATGAAATCAATATGCATACATCTATTTAACTTTTATCACTGGCTCACTAAGTAAATATCAGGCTATAGACCACTTAGGTATTCATTATTTGCAGGCGAAGAGCAAACGTAAAGGCGGGCTGGTAGTGTCAAGTCATTAACGAATCCATCGATACCTGGTCCCCTGTTTTAGTCTGCCAAACGAGGGCAAAGATGCGCAGCATCTGGAGAGCAAGCTGTCAATCTGCTGCCAGGGAGCAATCTGTTTACAGCAGAGGGTTCCATATTTACACTGGCTCTCAAGGAAACCTGAAGTTGTATTATGTCTTCTCCGGCTTTAATAGGTGTGAAAACAGATCCCCACTTTGATACTATTCCTCAGATAGCCAAAGGACTGAGATCCCCAAGGACGACAGCGAGAAACGCTACTCTGTTGGCTCCCCGAAGTCTCTGAGATTGAGGCAGAACTAGAAAACATTTGAGTGCCTTACATGATGAGGAGCAAGTAGTTTAATTCTCAAAGCTCCCATTTCTATTGCTTTTCAAAGCAAGATTTTTAGCATTTTTTTAGGGATCACATGTATTCACAAGCAGCTAATCCCCCCAAAGTTACCAAAAATGGTTCTCATTTTACAAAAACTCACACTTTCTTTAAGTGTGAGCCCTGTTAAATGCCACCTCCACGGTGCCAGGCCCCCAATGTATTAATGTATCATCCTCTGTACATTAACTTCAGGATGATCGCCACTCCCGTCCATCTCGCGTCACAGAGAGCCAATACACTGCACTGTATCTGAGGTCACCTGCCCAAAGCTTCAGCTAAGAGACAATGAACATGAAATGAAGAAAAGGAAGTTTCGTCACTGGAATAAAGTTGAGTTTCACAGCTGCTCCCTCAATTTATACCACGTGATAAAAACGAACGTCTACAAAGTGTCAGCAATGGCAGCAACAGAGCTCAAAAAGTACTGCCCATTTTTCCTTCTCATCATGCAAAAAACCAGCAGCAAGATTCAACTCAAAGCCACACAAATGATGCTCTCAATTTTAATTATGAGAACTGAAGACACTATCAAGTCAAGACATCCTTCCCACTAACAGCAAGAGGGAAAAAAGGACCCCTTCTCACCTCTTACTCATCTGTGACTTGATCTACGGGGAGAACATGACTATTTGTTTTCGTATGTAAAAGCTAGTATCAGCACACACGCACACCCCTGTTGGAAGCAAGTCCTGCTGGGTTTTCAGTGAAACTGCACTTACCCTCCTGTCTTATTTCCTGGGTGAAAGGTTTAATTAATACTTTACCCTAGGAACAATCCTCACGAGAAATAGCTTTATGGGGAGCAAAAGTCATAACAGCAAGCTGCTCTTCCTGGCAATGGCAGTTTTCTTACTGTCCTTTCCTTCACTTCCATGGAAATCTCAGCCCTCTCTCTTGATGAGTGTGGAGTCCATAAAATGATCCACAAAGAACAAGGAAAGCACTGGAAAACATCCTCTTGTTACCTTTTTCTCTTTTCATCTAAGAGGCTCAGTGTACACCTTCATTCCAGAGCACAAATTAAAGCACGCCCTCATCACCGGAGCAAACTGCGCCGCTAAGTCACACCCATTACTTTTTTTTTTTTTTTTTCCTTTTTCTTTTCTCTGTTTATCAGGTTAACAGCTAAGAGCACACACCTCCAGGATGTTAGAAACAAGTTGCAACACCTGCGGTTTGCCCCACCCCCAGCGCCCGGGCAGAAACCACACCCACTTCCCACCCCGCCCCCGCCAAGCCTCTTCCCAGGCCTTACCCTGCCCAGGAGGTTGTCCTGAAGCAGCGTCTCTTGCAGCACCGGGGCCACCTCTTCCAAGCTCAACATGTGGCAAAGGTCGGTGAGTTCCTCCTGTCCCAGGGACCCGGTGCCCGTCGTGTCAAAACTGTCGAACAGCTCCTTGAGTCGGGCCTCATGCTGGTCTTGCTCCGCCTCATCCATCCCATCGCCCACAGCGCTCACCTGTGCGGGACAGAGAGGAGGCTGGGTGGTGGCAGCGCTGGAGTCCTGCCGCCGCCCCTCCACTAGCCGTCCCCACGCTTGCCAGCCCCGTGGGAAGAACACTCTGTGTGTCCCGGTCCCCTCATGCTGGTCCATCGGGACCCTGTGAGGGGCAGCAGGGGAGGTAACACTGTACACCTCCCAGCGAGACCACGGGTCCCTCCAGAACCCGGTCCAGGCCAGGGGAGCTCCCACACGCACTCACACCGGGCGCACATCCACAGGGTCGGGTCCTGGTGGGGTAATGTTACCAGAACGAGGGAGTCCCGTGGGCAGAAAGGCGCCCTGCTCTCCTGCCCGGCGCTCAGGCAGGCAGCCAGACTGTCAAACTCAAGACTGAAAGCGGTCTTAAGAGACCTCTCAGGACTTAGAGAAGGTGAAAAGCCCCTTCTGACATCCAGTCCTTCCAAATGAAGTGATTGTTAACCACAACAGACTGCAGGGCCGGAGCTTCCACTCAACTCAGCGGGCTCCAGAGGACCTGCCAGATGTTGCAACTTGCCAAGACTGTTTCCTTTCTCTTCCTTCAGCCTACTGCCCCCCATTGTAGTCAGACTGGAGGGCTGCTGCAAAGAGGCACTGGATGAATACGTCTGATACAAAACCACTCCCTGTTTACACGAGACCAAACACTTCTTACACGAGTTCCTCAAAAAACAACTCAATTAACTTCACCGGTGCAATTACATGAGGTGTGACAGGAAGAGTATTCCCTGAATACTTCAGCCCCAGGGAGTTTTAGGTAATGCTTAGTTGCCTAGAGAAAGGGGAAAACACAACTCCAGCCTTTCAGACAATGAGGTTCGAAGGAGCCACAGACCACATGTGAATCACACAGAATCTCAGGACCCTCTACTACCGAGACAGTCTCCCCTCTGTACTCCTGGTTAATAGGTCTTCCATCTCTCTGATCCACTCTAACCCCAGACTTTCCATTTTTCCACATTTCATGGGATTTGTGAAAACACAGAGTCATCAATATCTCTCAGAATCTTTTTTGCTAAAAATATATATCATAAAATTCTAGGTCCCTCAATACTTGAAGAATGAAATCTGGTATTTTGCTTGCACAATAATTCACTTTCAATGTACTGGGTTTTCCAACGGAAGCCTGAAACCTTCGCATGTGAAGGTACCTTCACAATGATGCAATGGAAGCCAAACAGAACATATACCCTTGAGAGGGTGACCTCAGCCATCTCAAACAAGGCTCGCAGAACCAGCCCCTTGACTATAAAAGGCAGCACCTTTTTAAAAAAGTATTTATCTTGCCAATATAATTTTTTATTGTGATAAAAAACACATAACATGGAATCCAGCCTATTAACAACAGTTTAAGTATGCAGTACCATATTTGTTCACTACACACGCACTGCTGTACAGCAGATCTCTAGAACTTTTCCATCTTGCATGACTGAAACTCTATACCCACTGCCCAGCAACTCCCATTTCCCCTCCCCTAGTCCCTGGCAACCAACATTCTACTTTTAAAAGCACACCTTTAACTAAACCAAGTCCTGGGTCAGAAAACTCTTAGAGGTGATGTTATAGGGCAGATCATTACAACACGGGAACCACACACATTAAGATGCTGAACGCGGCCAGACCTGAAAATAAGCGAGCCTTCTGTAACACATCAGTGCTGCTCTAGGCTAGGTTGCTTTCTTTTCAGAGACAACTGTTCAAAACATGACAAGCTAAAACAGAGCCAATGACTATCCCAAGGGTTTCAGCAGAACGAGATGAAGGCAGAAGATGGATCCAAACAGCTGGGCCACTCATTAAAGCAAAGAGGTAATGTTCTGGTCCAGGCTCCTGGTCTCAAAGGTCTCTTCTTCTAATTATCAGTTTTTCTACTACGGTGCTGCTAGCTCTGGCTGCCTTCCCAGGGTTGGTCTGTTGGGTTAACTAATCACCATGTAAATGTTTACAAAATAACCTGAGAGTGCTAAATAAACATCAAAGCATCAGAAATGAAAAGCCAAGGTGTTAAGCAAAGCCTCAGAAGTTAGGAATTTAGACAGGGCCAAGGCTTAGCTAATGAGATTCACTTAGCATTCACCCAGTTCATCATCAGCTAAGATCTGCTGAGAATCCCCAAGATGCTCTGGGATTTTCAGGGCTGCCACAGCTCTCAGACTCACTCTCTGAGTTCTACAGTCCCCTGGGCTGGAATCTGACCAATGTCATAAAAGCAAGACTATTCTGCTTCTGCTTGATTTTACATTTAAAAAAAAAGAAGAAAAAAAAAACCTCAGAAGTGAAAGAATTCTAACACTTCCCCTTTTAAAAATTATTTTTAAGGGGTGGGGATTTGTCCATCTAAACCAATGAAAGAGAACCATAAAACTCACAATGGTAATGTGTATCTGTTAATCCCATCATCCTAATTTATCTGCCCATTGGTAACTGTAACCATAAGTTTGTTTTCTATGTCTGTGAGTCTATTTCTGTTCTGTAAATAAGTTCATTTGTACTTCAATATAAAAAAAAAAAAAGTCTCACAATGTACTGAGAAGTCCCAATCTTATCCACAGCTTTGAATCTGATACGCTATCATGCCCTGCTCTTTGGGAGGTCATTGGATTTTCACTAAATCAAACCTCTTTCATTTCACAGCAATTTTCCTTTTTTATCTCTTTATTTCATCTCCCTGCTTCTCAAGAACTGTGCTTAGTAAAACATTCTTTTGACTTAACAGGGAAAACAGCCCCACCCCTGGAGAACAAATGATCATATGGAAACATCCAAAAGATGTTACATATGGTGACAAGTTGTCAGTACTCTTCTAGCACAGAAGGCATTTTTACTGGCTGATATTATTCCCCAAACGTTCATCAGTAATTTCATGTGCAAGAATTATTTTTCTCCCCACTTGGCAGAAATTTCTTTAAGGGCAAGGTTCACAATTTCAATTTCTTTTATAGCTTCCTCCAAATGCATAGTACAGTCTGTTCTTCACTCCAGGGACTCAGTAAACATCATGGACTGACTTAGGATATGGAGATTCCTTACAAGGAAACTTACCCTGAATGAACGCTACAGAAATAAGCATATGAAGACTTTGAAACACCTACTTCTTCCACAAGCATAGCTCTACTTTCCCCATCCAACCCCTTTTCAAACGCATTTTCAGTCTTAGACATATCCAAGCATAAGTAGAAAGCGAGCACCCACTGCCAAACTGTACCACGTACAGCCATCTGAAGTTTGATTCTATGATTTAGTAATTAAGCCAGTGGATTCAATTTTCAGCTGCATTTTTGTTGTTGTTGTTATGGGATATGACTTTGGAGGAGAACCTGTATTAAAATACTTTCCCAAGTCCCCTTGTTTATAGAATGAGAATAATAATACCCATCTGGAAGGTTGTTCTGAGGGTTAAATATGGCAAGCAAGAGCAGCTAATCCCAGAGAAAGTTGATACAAGAGGGGAATTGAGAAAACAACCAAGAAAATACCTGCGATTTGCAAAGGAGGGGTAAACTGAAGAGGGGTAATTTACACACAGCAACAGGTCATAGATCTGCCTTCCAAGAAGCAAAACAGGAGCTGTGGAATGCCATATCCCAGAAAGCAAGAATGGGCGAGGGACATATTATAAATATAAGCAATATCATATTACTAAATGGTAACAGTAGTAGGTAATGTTCAGTGCTTCCTCAATCTTCAAAGGCAGATTATTGATAAATATAATGTCAAACAAAAGCAGAAAGGCTGAAATATAGTTGGAAGCTCAGAAGACACTTTTTTTTTAAACTTCTGAGCTGGCCTATGCTGAGTACTTAGCATAAATGATTTCATTTAATCCTCCTAATTCTTTAAAGTAGATCTCATATTCCCATTTAATATGTAGAAACTGGGGCTTGGCAAAGTTAAGCTACTTGTCCAATGATACAACGCTAATAATGGTCATGGACCCGCGATTTGAACACTGGTCTGACTCTATACTATCTCTCAGTCCTACACATGCACGCAGAACATGTGAATGGGACCACTGGAATGGTATCATTGACAAATCACTTATCTCCACTTTTATGTGTTAACCAGCTGAACGGTAACAAGAACTAGAAATGACCGTGGAACACTTGGTGGCCATAAACTCCTCCAAAATGGAAGGAGAAGGGGTGGGGTTCCTTCCTCCCTACATCCCTTGATTCATTTATTGACTAATTATAGCCTATGAGACACTAAGGATACACAGAATAAGCATTCTCTTTTTTCTAAAGTAGCTTTGGGATTTAGGGCAAAGAAGAAATGCATTTTTATATAAATATGATCATGAAGAGTCCTGTGTCTTCAATAATGGGCATAGTCCAGAAACTGGTAATTGTTCAAATACTTTCCCCAACAAATACTTAAGTATGTCTAATCTGTGCAATTCAATGCTTTCCAGAGTCAGAGCCTAGCTGACACTCACCAGTGACAGGAATCTTCCTTAGAGATGAAGGAAGTTGGGTTTTGAATGATAAATCGTCCTTCAAATTGCCAAGGACAATTCCAGTTTTATAAAGCCTGCCACAAACCTGGGCCTCTCGTCACCATCTACCTTCCCAATCAAATTGCCAGAAGCCTTCACGACTCCTTTGTAATAAAAGGGCCCGTGTGGGCAATATTTTGGAGTTCTAACAAGGGATGGTTAAATAAGAGGCAGATGCAAAGAGCCATTAATCATAACAATTACCACCCAACAACCGCCCATAATAAGAACTATTCAGAGTATTTTCCTTCCAAATAACTCAAAACAAGGCTGCCAGAATGTGCAGACCCTGACAGGGAAGTCCATCAGAGACTGGTGTCACTGTGCTCCCTTTGGCAGCCCTGGCTGATGAAATCACAGTGCCAACTGGGATTGGAAAAGAGCAAGGTGGAGGTGCTGCTGGGATAATGAAGTCCCCAACATAAGGCCCACATGAAGTGGATCCATGAACTTGTGAACTTTCCAGCATCCAAGGTATAGAAAGGAGCTTGTAAGAATGGCAGACCAGCCAAAGGGGACGTCTGCTCTGGGCCAAAGGGAGTGAAAAGGGGACAAAGTCTGGCAAGGAAAAACCAAATAATAAATGAGCACAATGCCAGAGCCCTAGCCCAGGCCTTTTATTTCCCCTCCAGATGGTCTAGCAGCTGAACAGCTACAAGGAATGTCTGGATGTCCCTCTTGGCTCAGCAGCTTTCCCCGGGTATCATAATAGATGCTTTTGGATCTGTGTTCAGACATAGCTGTTGAGGGGCCACAGTCCAGGCAGTGACCACCAAGTGACTAATTTACTTTATAACTAAAGAGATGAACATGGACAAACTCTGCTTTGGCAAAGCTTTTCATTCACGCCTTTAGCTTTCACTGTTTGGCAAGTCAGAGCCTCATAATGCCAATGGTCATAATAAAATGTTTCTTTTTCTTCTCTTTTTTGCAAACACCTTAATTTGCTGCAAAGATTTCCAGGCTTACCATTTTGGACTAACTTCAGCACAGAGTGAAATTGTGACGAGAATAAATTCAAGTTTAGCAAAAGCTTAATAGAAAAAGCAATTGTCCCCATTTATGTGTTGATAATAGAATATTTCTGCCAAAAACTGCTGCTCATCAAAGTGATTACTGTCAGATAGCCTCCTCTCTGCTCAGATAGCACCTCACTTCTAGCTGGATACTAAAAGCACAAGAGTATCAGCAAGAATAAAATCAGAGTGTAAAAATATAACACAAAAGCTTAAATGCCACCACACAGGAAAAAAATCATATTAAATTTGAAAGAAAATAACAACCTTTGCTAACTACAAAAAAAATTAATTTAACTAAGGGTATCCCACTAGCATTTATTCTAAAACATAAATAAGCTTTAGTATTTTACTATCCTGAATGATGTAGCAAACCCAAGCTTTTGTTAAACCTAAAAGCTAGGTGGATTACCCAATCAAGTCATTAACTCAGGATGGCTGGAGGAATAAAATCATTAGGCTAGCACATGGTAGATTCAGTAACCTGTAATCAGCTACTAAGTAAAATTAGGGAAGCAGAAAACAGAGCTGCATTTTTGCTACTTTCTTAAAAGAGACAGCTTGTAACAACTTTCACTTCTTGAGCCATATTTACGCAAATTAATTTAGAATGCCTGCAGCTCTGACTACCGTTTCCTGGGGTATAAAAATGAAGCACTTCTCTTCTCATATGTATAAACAGTATTTTCCCAACTTTGCTTTTTAAGGGAGGATTAGATCATAAATAGTTTGTCATTTTTGCATCTAAAAGCTTGAATAAATGGTTAATTGCTGATATAAATTGCAATAAAGTGTCCTGATTTCAAATAAAGTTGCTCACTTGCATATTCCCATAATCTTTTAAAAATTCTATTTTATTTGTGAATAGGATAAAAATATCTTTTTGCAAGCTTCAGTAAATCTCTCCACAAGACCCTGCCCAACAGATGTAAGTTCAATAGCCAGAATTCAAACCACATAATTTATTGGCTTACAAATGAATTGGCACCTATAAAAATAAACCTCCTGAAAAAGCTTTAGGCTGTCTGAATCCCTCTAAAATGATCTGGCTAAATGTGCCAACCCTTCATCAATGTAAGACTGATAAAATGTATTTTCATTATCAACATAAAATGGAAGCACCAAGATTGGTGAAATGTTAGTGTGGAAAGTCATTTGCAGTGACACTTAAAACAATTTATTTGAACAACATTTGACTTATGATTAGAACGTTGTCTATTAAGATTGGCTGTTCAAAATTCACTGGAGCCCTATTCGCCCCCTCTGGGACAGTTAACATCTTTTGATATTAAGGGTCACCACACATCTAAAATGAAAAAAGAACAAGAAAAAAGACACCCAAGCCATTCTGAGTAAGTGTCTGTTAAGATGACTGATCCTTGACATTTTACTGCAAAGACCGTGCCTGTGATGGCTGCCTTTCCGTTGCCTCCTGTAAAGTCTTTTCCTGCCTTGGCAATATCTTTGCTGATGTCCAACCCATTTGGAACATCCGTAAGCCCTACACTTTATACTGCAGTTCAGAATGCTTTCCTCTAAGGAATCACCAGAGACCAGGTGAAAATAAACAAATCTGCAAAGAAACTCCCCAGCAGTTCACTTCACCTCTCTAAGGACACTGACAAAAGCTGAGGAGACCACAGCAAACTGTTTTATCAGCCAGCCTGTCATGTCACTGTTACACACAGTCTGGGAATTTCCACATCCCTCTTCAACTCCACAGCAAGACCTGCCAATATTTCAGGTCAGCTACCAATACGTTAGCCACTAGGGAAGACTCAGAATTAAGCTGACACAGAAAAAAATACATATCCTTGCAGACTGTCAATCCTCAGGAAACAAGTAAACAGATATAAATTTATGTTAATGTATTTAAGGGAGCCGGATCGAGAACCTTCCATGGTCTCAGAAGCTTAGCCCATGTGCCTCGGTTGACTTTATTAGGATTCTAACCCTAAAAAATGCTACCACCTCAGTCACAAAAGACAACCATGCGATCCGTTTTGATTTCACAAATTCAGGAGTTCAAGTTCTATGGCAAGCTCATCTCAGAAATTCCTCAACACCAGGAGGGGATCTGCCCCAGTCAAGTAAAGAAAGCAGAAGATCTCATAAGAGCTAAGTTGTCTAGAAACAAGGTGCACGGTAGGACAATCTTTCCAGCTCCCATTTTACTTGCACCAACTTAGCCCCGGTTTGTCAGGGCTGAGGCTGGGAAATCGCCTCTTCCTATCTCTATCTCTTTCAGCTTCACAGAAAGAGCTTTCAGCAGTAAACTGTTTCCATCAGCTTTGTCCTTTTGTCAGAGACCGGTTTGGTAGCTGCAGAAGCCCAGCCCCTGGAACCCTGGAAGCTTCTGCTGCGACACTCCACACTTCCATCCCGTGGGTCTGGCGGTCAAGGGTTTCAGGCAATAGCCTAGCGTCATTTTGTTCCTTTCTTAGTAGTCGCACTGGGTAAAGTCTTTCTCTGTGCCTTGATCCCTGACACCTTCTACAATGGGTCCAAACAGCTCTCCGCTACTCAGACAGCCCAGGCTAACACCTCGGGTTTCCCCAGGCCGGTTTCTCTTCAGTTTCCCAGTCACAGGGGTGCCTGGGTGGCAGAAGGCAACAGCACCACCACCCTTTCTGCCCCCCCCCCACCCCGCCCCGGGACTCAAGTCCTCTCCTGGACCAGCACACAGTAGCCGCCTTCAGCTGGCAGTGCGGGCGGGGACAACGCGGGTGGCGGAGGTGCCCAGACCCGGCTGCGCTGCAAAGCCGGGAGGCGAGGTGCGGCCGGAGCGCGGGCGCGCCGCCCAGGTCCCCGGCAACGCGTGATGCAGATGCGCCCCCGACCCGCCCGCCCATCGCCACCCCCGGAAACCCCAGACACCCCATTGTGTCCCCAGGCAGCAGCTCTCTCGGCCCCCGCCGTCCTCGCTTACCTTCTGTCGGCCTCTCCGTTGCGCCCGAACAGCCGGCCGCCTGCCTCCAGTGCTCTGCAAAGCGGGGGAGGACGCTTTGTTAGGGCTCCAGAAGCGGGACAATATTTCGCAGTCGACGCCGGGGTTCAGGGCGGGCGTCCTTCAAACGGACGGGAATGGGGACCCGCGCGAGCGTCATTTCCATTTGTAAGGGGCCCCAGCGCTCACAAAAGCGCGGCTCCTGGGGGCTGCGGCGCGCATCCTCCCCGCCCGCCGGCCCGCCCCCGCCCGCTCAGCCCGCTCTCCCGGACCGACCCCTCCTCCGCCTCGCACACCATCCCCTCCCCGCCTGGTCAGCCTGGAGCGCCCCGGCCCGAGCTGGCCGCCGGGCCACCCGCTTCCTCGCTGCCGCTCCCTGCTCCCGGCCCGCGGGGACAACCACCGCCCGGCCCCAGCCCGGCAGGGGAAGCCCCAGCCTGTTCCGGTGCCTGGGCCGCCAGGGCGCGCAGGGCCTCGCCCACAGCGCGGGGGCAGCGAGAGGCCTCCGCGCACCCCCAGGCCGCGGGGCGGGGGTCCGCGGGAGCGGGCTCCGCGCTTACCGCGTCCCGGGGCTCAGGCGCCTGGCGCTGCCGCGGGGGCCATGGCCGCGGGCGCACTCGGGGCTCGGAGGCGGCGGCGGCAGTGGCAGCGGGACGGCCGCGCCCAGCGCGCTCGGCTCCCGGCTCGGCCGCGGCCACCCGAAGCTTTGGACGCAGGGGAGGAAGGGCCAGGCCCGCGCGGGGAGGAGGAGCCAGGGCGACGCCGGCCCGGGCGCGGCTCCTCCTCCGCGGCCCGCGCAGCTGGGGCCGCTGAGGGAGGAGCGCTGGGCGCCGCCCGGGCCCTTGCGGGGTCAGTCCCCCCCCACTCCACCCCTTCCACGGGGACTGCGCCTCTGGTGGCCGGAGCACGGAGGAGTGCGGTCCCGGCTTGGCTGTGACCCTGGGGCGGTCGCCTCGGAGATTTGAACTTGGAAGATCCGGGGCTTGCCGGGGCGCAGATGGAGGAGGTCAGCAGAGGTCGATCCCCTGCCGGATAGCCTCTCCTTCCTTCCAGAGGCACCTACACAATCCCCTCTGTGCCTAGGACGCCCGGCCGGCAACGTCTCCGGGTCGGGGAAAAGTCCCCGCCTCCAGCCCGTGGGACTGAAGGTGGGGATCCAGGTGCCTCTTTTTCCCCCAGGCGGCCTTGGATTTCTCTGCCCTCGAGCGCCCATTGGCGGTCATTAGAAGAGGGGGTCCAGGAGGCTGAAGAGGTCCAGACTTGACTCTGAACCCTATGGAGCGAGTGCGTCCCTCCTACCAGGTCTAGACTGGCTTCCGCACCTGCCCACCACGTCTTCTTAGGCTCCCACCCCCATCCAGGCTTCTGTGGGTGCATCTAACCCTCCGTCACTAGCCACGCGGGACGGATACTCCTTGGAGTCGGTACCGCTCAGGCCAATGATTGCTCGGAGTTTACCGCCTCCTCCCCCCCAACCCCTACTCCAGGGCTCCCCCAGAGTCTCCGCTTCTCACTCCCCCATCTCTACATTTCTACACAAGTCTGGTTATTTCAGCAGGAAACTGGAAAACGCTCCCTTGCTACTGAAAGAACAAGGGATAGACAGGAAGGAAACTAGCATTTACTGAGAATCCAGTGTGCTGGAAACTTGACAGGAATAATCTTACCTAATCCTCACACCACCTTTGGGAGGCAGACTTTATTATATCCATTTTGCAAATGAGGGCCTTAGAGAAGTTAAGGAGCTTCCTCAGGACCACACAGCTAGTTGGCAGAGCTGGGATTCAAAAGCAGATGACATCTGTGACAAAACTGCATAGAACAAAATATAGTCACAAAAATGAGTGAGCATAAAACTGGTGTCATTTGAATAAAGCCCTAGGATTGTATTGACATCAGTTTCCTGGTTGTGATATTGTACTACAATTATGCAAAATGTTATCATTGGGAAAAATTGGGTAAAAGGTCTATAAGGGATCTCTCTGTATTATTTCTTATAACAGTGTGAATCTACAGTTAACTCAAAGTTTTGGGGGGTTTTGTTTGTTTGCTCTTTTTTTTTTTTTTTAAGCAGATCAGTCTTATTTTATTTAATTTATTTTTTTAATACATTTATTTAATTTTGGCTGTGTCGGGTCTTCGTTGTTGCTGCGCACGGGCTTTCTCTAAGCATGGGCTTTCTTTAATTGCAGCAAGCGGGGTCTACTCTTTGTTGTGATAAGCGGGCTTCTCATTGTGGTGCCTTCTCTTGTTGTGGAGCACGGGCTCTAGGCATGAGGGCTTCAGTAGTTGCAGCACGTGGGCTCAGTAGTTGTGGCTCACGGGCTCTAGAGCACAGGCTCAGTAGTTGTGGTGAACAGGCTTAGTTGCTGCGCGGCATGTGGGATCTTCCCAGACCAGGGCTCGAACCCGTGTCCCCTGCATTGGCAGGCAGATTCTCAACCACTGAGCCACCAGGGAAGCACCAAGCAGGTCAGTCTTCTTTTAGAACCCAAATGCTATTCCTTCAACACAGTGCACCTGGAGAATAAGAAAAAGGAGAGATTCAGCCTCCTCTCTCCCGCTTTTTAACAATCTTGGGCAAGCATGCACACACACACTCATGTACTTCATGCGTGGTTGTTCAGTCTAGTAATAATTACACAACACACATACACACTCTTTGTTATGGGAATAGCTAACCTGTTAGCAGAATCCTTACATAGGTGTCATCTTATAAATAAGAGAATATGTTCATTGGGGACTAAAACAGCCAACAGTCTTAGAAGGTAAGAATGAAGAGGTTTTTTTTTTTTTTTCAGAATGAAATAATGCCATTTGCAGCAGCATGGATGGACCTAGAGATTATCATACTCAGTGAAGTCAGAAAGAGAAAGACAAATACCATATGATATCACTTATATGTAGAATCTAAAATACAACACAAACGAACATATATATGAAACGGAAACAGGCTCACAGACATAGCGAACAGACGTGTGGTTGCCAAGGGGGAGGAGGATAGGGAAGGGAAGGATTGGGAGTTTGGGATTAGCGGATGCAAACTAGTGTATATAGGATGGATAAATAACAAGATCCTACTGTATAGCACAGGGAACTATATTCAATATCCTGTGATAAACCATAATGGAAAAGAATATGAAAAAGAATATATATATTTAGATTTATATATGTTATAGATTTTTTTTTCTTGTTTCAGCCAATCTCTGCCATGGGAGCCTCATCCTACAAGTTCTCTCTCCAAGCATCCCTTTTTAACCTGCAAGAATCCTTAAGGAGGAGACTGTCATTAGTTTCAAGCAGTGATTCTTGGGGGCCAGGAGATGTTCCCTATAGAGAAAGATCAGAATTGGTGGGGATTGTGTAATTTCAAAAACACAAGATACTCTTTCATGAGGGGAGTGAATGGGGTGGAGTTAATGCTGGAAATTACACATAACTCCCAGCTTCCCTACAAAAGAGGGGAAAGTGTTCAGCATGGCTACTTCACAGTGTAGCTTTGCAAGAACAGTCCTGCCAACTCAGATAATTTGACACAATGTGCCTGCAATTTAGGTTGCACAGGGTGAAAGGTTTGTCTTAGTCCAGACTGAGCCACTGGAAGAAAGCAGGAATTTACTTTAGAAGCTATCAATTGAGCTTTTCTCTGTTAAACAAAAAATAAAGATAACAGCAGAAATAGTAGCCAAGCTCCAATACTACATTATATGCAATATAAGAAAAAAATGAAAAGAAATGTAAATACCCAGAGTTAATACCCTTTACAAGCCACATTTCTTATCTGTTGCAGTTTATCTGCCTCTGATATCAGCTCTCACTTAAAAGAAATCCTTGTTCAGGGACCCAGTATCCTTAAGGTGTTTATAGCCGAAATTTTTGAATGGCTTTCTGCTACATTTTTCAGTACTGGGCTGGCTTTCTTAGATTGGTAAAAAGCTGTAAAAAGTTAACAATAACAACAAAATAATAATAATAATAATCCAGGGAAAAGAAAGTTATTCTTTGTTTCCCTGGTAGCGCAGTGGTTAAGAATCCGCCTGCCAATGCAGGGAACACGGGTTCGATCCCTGGTCCGGGAAGATCCCACATGCCGCAGAGCAACTAAGCCTGTGTTCCACAACTACGGAGCCCGCAAGCCACGACTACTGAAGCCCATGCGCCTAGAGCCCGTGCTCCCCAACAAGAGAAGCCACCGCAATGAGATGCCCGCGCACCACAACGAAGAGTAGCCCCCGCTCACCGCAACTAGAGAAAGTCCACGCACAGCAACGAAGACCCAACGCAGACAAAAATAAATAAATAAATAAATAAACTTATTTTTTTTTAAAAGGTGGGGGGCGAGGAGAGAGAGGGAAATTCAGGCTTCGTGAATTTCCTGGGATCTGCAGAGTTATCTTTTTCTGGTTAAAGAAAGGCTAGAGCTCTAACCAAACTCAGTGTACTCTCCCTCAAAGTCATAGTTGGGTATACATTATTTCTTAATCACAGAATAGTCAAAAAAGTTCTTCTATCACTATGTAGTAACTCCCAGCTCCTTCTACACTTCTTTAATACGTGTCTTTCTTATTTCTCTGGTGATTTGAATTAATCAGAACGGTGTTCATGTGAGCTGTAGAGCTGTATCAGGGAGGACCAAGTAGATAAAGCAGATTATCAGGAATAATCCAACCCAAGGACTGTCTGAGTGAAAAGGACATCATACTCTCCCCAAGGCCCTAAGGAAATGGTGAAAGGAGGAAGGGGGAAATCTGGGTTCCAGACATGCAAGTCAAAGACTAGGAGTTTCAGTGACAAAATGTTTATGGTAAGAACCCAAGAAGATGCCAGCAGGAAATGAGAAAAACACAGAAGAGGGATGGGAAAGAGACAGAAAGCAAACAGATTTACACTTTTGCCCTGGAGGACCTCTATTAGGAATTAGGATTCTCCGTCTTCCCTCGTGAAATATATGAATGAAGAAGAAACAGGGATTCAGCACTTTTTTTTTTTTTTTTTAACATAAGCATTAAACACCTACTCTGTGCCCATTACTATCCTGGGAGTCATGAGATGTTCAAAAGAAACATCAACCTGGGTCCTTGCCCTTGAGGTATGTGTTACTGACCTTTGGGGAAGCAAAAATATGCACACATAAGAGAGTGAGGGGACACTGTGAGGTGACATTGGATTCCAGGCGGGTCCTCCAATTGGGAGCCACACACATATATAGCATGACAGAGAAGAGAGGTGTGATTTCCTGAAAACATGGCTTTTATCAAGTCATTCAGCCCGTTGCCTTTCATATCAGGTCCTAGATCTTCTTCCTGACATTCAAGACCCTACTTGATCCATGCAGATATATGTATCCTCACTGTCTGCAGACAACCTACCCTCCTTCCACTGTGCTCATAACTGCCTCTGCAGCTTCCCCCTGCTGCCCCTTCTGCCCAGATCATCAGTCTGAAGGTATAACCAATGCCCTGTCTCTGTCCACTGTTCTTTATTTGACCCAGCAGTTATTGCACAGCAGGAAGTGGTTATTGAACATGAGCCTTTTGGAGCTCACAGATTGAGCTTTGAGGTGCTTTCCAAATATTTGGCCCTTACATGGAGAAGAGATGTCGCACGTGTGTGCATGACAGCACGGGGAGGCTGGTCTTCACTTTCGGAAATATCTTTTTTCATGTGTCTGGAAGCTGGAAATGTTCTACCGTTCTAAAGACTTAAGTGCCTAAAGACTGACACATATAGCTCACTTCAAAGTAGAAGAAAATAAAGTTCTAGTTTAAGAAGCATTGGTATTCCTTCACCTCGCACTCTCTTAAACAGCCAACATGACACGAAATCTTCACCTTTAAAAAAAAAAAAAAAGAAAGAATTTTGAATGGAAAATGACATAACATTTTTTCCCCAAGCAAGACTACTTTAAGTTTTCTAGAATTTGATGCACACGCAAAATAGGAACCCAGAAACATATTTTAAAATAGTCCTATAAATAAATAAACAGTTCTGTCTGAAAGAAATATAAAGTGAGCTACACGTGCACTTCAAAAATTTCTAGTAGTCACATTTGTAAAAGTAAAAGCAAACAAGTAAAATGTTTACATTTTATTTAACTCAATATACCCCAAATATTATCATTTCAACATGTAATCAATATAAAAATTATTAATGATATGATTTACATGAGTGGTTGTACTAAGTCTGAAATCGGGTGTGTATTTTGCAGCTCATCTCCCCTCAGACTAGCTGCCTATGGCTGCTGGCTCGTGTTTCAGGGAGTGTAATGTTAGAACAAGAAGAGGGTTGTTACTTCATCCCACCCAATTCCTCGTTGTGACAACGAGCCTGGGTTCAGGAGGGTTTGGTGCTTTGCTCAAGATCACATATCAGTCCCCTGGGCTGGGCTCATCTACCCCCGCACTCGCCTCCCATGCAGGTTCATGGGTGATGCAAACAGCCTTCTTGGAATGAAACACAGAGTTTTAAAATATTCTTAAAAGCCACCACCCTCTAAAACCTTTGGACCCCCCAAAAGTATTTAAAAAGATAAAATTTCAGAAGAAAATAGCCCAGTGTACCCTATTTTAATACTTAGACATGACAACCCTGCAGGCCATTTGTTAATACATGTCCCACAGCCTACGTGTTTTCTGCTCAGCTGTATCTGCACCTGCAGGGGACCCAGAGAGAGAGGGCTGGAGGCCCAGAAGGCAGTCACTGCTGCGTGTGCCTGTCCTCTAGGGATGAGTGGGAGAGGTGTTGCTCAACCTCTATCCTCTGTCCCGCCCACATCAGCTCCTGCTGGCATCCTAAGGAGCTGTGTTGTTTTCCACGATTAATTTCAGAGGCCTTGAAATAACTGGGTGACGTTTTGTCTTCCACTCTGCACATTTTGCAGTGCTTTATATTCGGAACCAAGCCAAAGGTGAATGCAGGGGAAATGACCATTTCAAGACAGAAAATGAAACCAACAAGAAGAGAGCATCGTTTCCAATAATGAGGACATTTGGGGGTAAACTGAATAATGAGGGCATCTTTGCATCTGGATTGATGAGAAAGCAATTAGACCCTTCATTACCAAAAGCGACATAAATCTTTGATTTGCATTTTGTTTTCAATTTGGACAGAATGGGCATGGTTCTCTAAGGATATAATCTAGACCTCTTTGCACCAAAATACTGAAGTCAAAGTGATGATAAATCTTACGGCAGTGAGCTCTGTGAGTCATATTTCAATCTGCAAAAAAAAAAAAAGCCATCTTGGAGATGAGGTTTGGGGGCTATGCTGAGATGCCCAGATGCCATGCTCAGACTTTAACAAAAAAAGCATTTTGTCTGATTTTTTATTATTGAGGTCTCTTCCCCAACATCATGCAGCCTATTTCTGGATCCCCTGAAGTACAAATAAGATAAAAAGGGAAGGGGGGAAATCAGCAGAGAGAAAAATGAGTGCCTATTTATGTGAATCTGGTCACAAAGCAAAGTCAAGAACAGGCCAAATGTGTGTGTGTGTGTGTGAAAATAGGTAGGTGGCCTTGTTTGTCCTTCCAGATGCCCCCTCTACCCTTCTCTACTGCTCAATTCCCTAAGAGGCCACCAAAATGTATTGCGTTAAGGGACTCCTTTGCACCTGGCATCCCGTTAGGTTCGGCTGACAGGTTCACTGGCAAAAGACTGGAAGGTGGAAAGAGCATGAGGTTGGGGTATTTATTCAGCCAGCTGCCCCCTAGAGGGTCTCTGTAGGCTGGCTGCATCCCTTAAGATCACAGCTTCTGTGGCACAGCCTTTGCTACACAACTCTCAGTCATCAGTTCTGCCAGTCAGGCCTGGGCTTGGTAAGGGCACCCCCTGTCATCAGCTCCCGGGCAGGCACTATCCTTGTTTCTTTGTACCCGACCTACCCTTTTGTAAGTAGTCCCTTTATTAACTATTCTCCAAATACCTAATTTGAGCTTATCCGCTATTTCCTTCTGAGACCTTGATTGATAAAGGAGGTATGCATACATTCCTTGCTCCAGAAAAAACTGTCTTCTCTCTGTTAGCACAAAATGCCTTTAGTTTTTCTATTGTACATAATTTTAGGTTGGTTCCACAAAACTAGACCCTGAGATGAGGATTTGTGTGCATGAGTTTTATTAAAGAAATGCTCCGGCAGAAACCCGTAGGGGAGGGTGGTGGAGGAGGGTGAGGGGGAAGAGCAAGACAAGGAGAGCACAAGAGAAGAAGCCGGCCGAGGGCAAAAATTTCAGGCAAAGTCCCAGCCTCAGCCTAATCTTGAGTGGAGCTCTGGAGCATAAATTGCACCTCAGAGTTTGCCCTGACTTGAGTCAGAGGAGCTGGGCTTTCTATTTCCTGCACCAGTAAGTCAGGGACCCAAGGGCATCCAGGCAGAGCACCATCAATGTATACTTCACGTACATCCCTTGTAACATGAAAGTATTTAGGGAGGGGAGACACACTGTTTATTAATTGGCTTAATAATGGAGTTATCGGTGGAGAGGAAAGAATTGCCTCCAGATACCAAAAAAGCTCACAGCAGATGCTAAAGGGACACATACTTTGAAAAAACACTGCACAAAAACAAATAGTATTTTATTTTAATGGATTCGGATAATATACTTTAATATTAGTAAAAATCATATCAGGGCTGAAAGTCTTCTTAAAAAGCAAAGGCATCTTTGTAGGAATCTTAGCTACCAGATGCAGGTAGTAGTTCTATGGTGTGTGTGCATGTGGTTGGGAAGGGAGTATATCAACACTTGCCATTTCCCTCTGAAGCTTCTAACACTTGGAAATTTGTCATAGAAGCTTTTCTCATCTGCAGCTCAAACACTTTTTTTCAGCAGGAATTTAGCTGAAGTTGAAATCACCATCTGGCAGCTCATATTGAACCAGGTCCTTTTTGTGCCAAGAACTTCTTCTCTTGGCAGTGAGGCTGACTGTGATCTTTCAAAAATGTTTCTTGAGTTGGCAGCCTTGACTGAGCAGAGCAAGCAGCCTGTCTTGGAATTTAGGAAGAGATGTGCTCAGCAAGTTGTTGCCCCAGGAAGAAAAGCGCAATGTGAAAAGTTGAACCTTAGGTTTTGAAACCCCAGAAGCCATATCTTCTATTATTGAGCTAAAACCAGCTAGGGGAAAAAACCCATCTCAGCAGTATGATTAGTAGCAGCAAAATGTTGCACAAGACCTAGGAAAGGAGTATACAATTTGAACCAACAAATGTTATTTAAGCACTTTCGAGGTGCAAAGTGATACCTTCCACGCCGTGGGGACGTAAGGATGACTAAGAAGGGGTCTCTGCTCCCAAGCGGTTAGGGATCCAGGGGCTGGGGACGCTTAGACGGAACCAAGTCAGCCTATGCTAAGGAGCAGAGCTGACATTGTCTGCCTCCTCCCGGATGTTTGGGGATCCCTGTTACCATTTCTGTGCCCCTCCATCAGCTGATGTGCTTTTGCTTCCACTGGGCTGCACCAATGGCTCTTCTTCAGTGGCTACCCCAGGGTACTATGTACAAATTTAGAGAGCAGCAAGTGCTGGGGAGCTTAATTCCTAGCAGTGACTGCTCAATGTGGGAATAAAAAAAGCCCAGCTCCCTTTGCCTTAGAGCAGGACTTAAGTTAATGTCCAGGCTTTCCCTACCAGATCAGGCTGAGCTACTCCTAGGACTTTGCCTTGTCTTACATTTGCTCTGTCTCTTTTCCTTCCCTGTCCTACTTCCCTCATTCACTTGCCAGTCTCTTCTGGGAACATCGCCTTAGTAAAAACCCTTCCTTACAAATGCTCCTCTCAGGATCTTCTTCTGGGAACCTGACCTCAGACAAAGGGCATAATGATATAAACAAAATGCTAGGAGAGCAGGAAGGAGAGATTAATTCTGCCTGGTGATCAAGGACCTTTCCATAAAAGGAGGGGTATTTGAACTAGGCCTTGAAGGGTTATTTGGATTTTGCCAGGCAGATGGAATTGAGGAGTGTCATGGTAAATCTGGGGAAAATACATACACATGCAGGGATAATGAAGGTAATGGTGGGGAGTGAAAGGTGATGAGGCTGACAAAGCAGTCTGGGAGTAACTGAAGAACAGCCTTCAATGTCATTAAAGAGTTTGGGCTTTTTAAAAATTGGTAAGGGTGAGCCATTTTAGATTTCCAAGCAGGGGAGAAATGATACACTTCTCTTTCAGAAAAGAACTGAATGGAAATATAAAGGATGGGTTGGATGGATAAGAGATAAACAATGGAAACCACTTTGGGGGTCAATATTCCACGTGACAATGATGAGGGGCTGACTTAGGGCAGTGGGTGTGAGAATGAAAAGGAAAGGATGGATCTAGAGATTAGACGAATGGACTTGCCAACTAACTGGCTGTAGGTGGGAAAATCAGAGTGATCAAAAGTGGCCGAAGTGTTGGGTTGGATCAGACAGTGAAGGACGGTGCCATCAGCCAAGAGACAGAACACAGAGGAAAAAGCCAGATGGGGAAGAAATCAATGAGCTCATTTTTGGATGTGTTGAAATTGAAGGAGACACCAGAAAAAATCCCTAATAACTCAAAGACATTTGAATGAAATCGGAAAGTAACCTGAGAATAATGAACAAACAAATTTTGGGATATTCAGAGACTCATGAAATTCCAGTTCAAGGTTAGACCAAAAGAGACACTTTTAAAAATTAGCTCTCTGGATAAGAATCAAAACAAGAAAATCAACAACAGAAACTTGGACACCCTTTAGGAATAAGAACACTTAAAATTCACTTGCGACAAAAGTGCCATGCTTCAGTTCCAGTATGATTTTACTTTGATGATTAAAACTAGAGTGGGGGAGTATATATGATTTAAAGATTAGATCTGATATGTTACATTTGTATGGTTGTTTCTATGGGCTGTGAAATTCTATGCACCATGAAAACAGAGTCCTATGACAATGGTGCTGAAAGAAGAAAAACACTGCCTTGAGCATTCACAGCCTATTACCTGATGTGACACATTGCTGGTGGAGGGACTGCTGGAGTACTAGTTCCATCAACGGAGAGTGGCTATTTCCTGGCCCTTAATTACTGCTGTTCATTTGCTTATGGACTTGCATTGACTTTTTAAAAATAAATCAATGTGTCCACGTGGAAACTGGCATCCCTGCCTTGCATTGACATTTCAAGCAGCACACAATTAGAAAAAAAGCAGAAGTCCAAATTCTTTAAAAATGTTTCAGTTTGAGGGAAAATCTACTCTATACAAGATACATTGTTTCAAAACCCAAATGAATTTTAGGGCAGCAGAGAGGCCTCAGTACTCTGTAACAATGTTACACTTAAACTCTTCTCTTTGAGAACACAATACTTAGAAACAACACTTCCTCCTCTCCTAGGTAGGATGTTAGGGTAACAGAAGCCAAGTTACCCATGGAAGTAAGAGGAAGAGAAGGTAGAAAATGTAGAGGAAGGAGGACATTAGTTGTGTTTATTCATTCAATCTCTCTTCCTCCCTCCCTCTCTTCCTCCCTGGCTCAGTCCCTCCCTTCTTCCCTCCCCCATTTCCAGGAATACTTGAGGACCTACTGTGTGCTGGGACTACTAGGAGTCAGAGATACCATACTGAGCAGGGGAAACATACATGATCTCTACTCTTAGGAAATTTAGGTCTATGGTACTTGATTTCAGATTCCACATGTCAATAAAAGATAACTTCACTTGTTCTTCACTCCTGTTCTCTCTCACCTTCACATTGCATATTCAAGCACATTAGGTTGACCCATTTGCAGAGCACATCTGTGAGGCATGACCCAGCTAGGCTGCCTCCACCTGAAATTCAACTCTCACTTAATAGTTGTGTACATTTGGTCAAGTGACTTAACCTTTTTAACCTCCGTCTCTTCTTCATCTATAAAATATAGATAATAACAGCACAGACCTCACAAGACAGTTGTGAACATTACAAGAATTAATTCATTTAGAACTTAGAATGGGCTCTGGTACACAGGGAGCAATCCACTGATGTTACCCATTGTTATTTTTAGCACACACAGGAAAAAAATAGATGAAACAGACCACATCTTTCAAAGAGCTTACAGTCTTGCAGGTGGAGACAGACAGGTACACAGATAAAGGCAATAACGTGTGGGGAGTGAAATGATGAAGAAGGTATGTTTAGGCTATGGTGGGAGATCACAAAGAAGGGAGTGGGGAATTCTTTTGGTCAACTCTTTTGAGACGGATGTAATATCAACCCAAAGTAGTTTCTTATTTCCCTGACCCTTAGGTAAATGATCCCTCCCTATTAAATGCCTGTTTTGCTTGCTTTATTTGCCCATAGTTATTCCACTGTGGATAATTACGTAAGCACAAATGAAGGCTTTTCATGAGGGGTCATCATGGTCCCTCTTTATTTACACTCTGAATAAAGGAGCTTACCCTAGTTGGTGAAACTAGGTTACATTTTCCTGATTTCTTATGTTCAGTGGCATATTTCTTATAGAAGTCAGAGTTGTTTGGGCAAAGGGAAAATAGGCCTTTTCTCACACCAGGAAGTGGTCTAATTCTTTTTGCCAGTGACTGGCTAAGACACGGCCATATGATTTAATTCTGGCCAGTGAGACCCAAGGTAAGCTGGGGGTTCTGGGAAACCTTTTCTCAATAATATGAGGCTAATGGGAGGAAACATCACTATTCTTCTCCAGACGTTGTTGGTATGCATGTGATGGCTGGTATTGCTGCAGCCATTTTGTGACCTTGATGGTGGATATTGCTGACACCCTAAGGACGGCAAAGTAGAAAGATGGAAATAAAGTGGGCCCCTGAAGCCCTCCTTGTATTGCTGGATTTACAGACTTGGGCTTTGATCTACCTCCAGACTTCTTGTTGGGTGAGAAAATACCCTCCCCCCCCCCCCTTTTTATTGTTCCAGCTACTTTTAGATGGGTTTTCTGTTCACTTTCAGTTAACTCCTTGTGGAGTTAATATGAGCAGCATGATGGGGCATTTCTGGGTAGAAGCTTCAAGAGCCATGTGTGTGGCTTGCCATGCTCTCTCTCCCCTGCCCCCATGATCAGGGAAGCACGTTGAGATGGAGCCTCTGCCAGCCTAGTTCCTCAATGACTACAATAAGTAGGCCTTCTGTGACAGACTTGTGGCATGAACAAGAAATAAACCTTATCACTGAGCTGATGAAGTGTGTTGTTATTGTTGTTCCCACAGATAAACCCAGTCTACTTAGACTGGTAAACAACCTAAACATTGTAGCGACTAAAAACAATGAAGTGGAAGCAAGAGCTTACGATGCAGGCCCTTAACCCCAGGTGATTCAAGACTGGAAAGAGCAGGCTCCCCTCTGCCCGCTCCACACACTTCCTGGTTAGTGAGATGAGCCTCAGAATGGGAAGTCATTTAATCCGAATAATGCTTTAAAAATGTCTTCACTTCAATGCATTATTCAGAGTAAATTAATCACAACTTATTAAGTGTCTCTTTAGCCTCCCTGACACTTGCCTCATCACTTTGCCCGTCAAGTTTCTTTTTATAATGACCTTACTATGCACTCCCCTAACAAGCCCCTTACCTAGACACCTACCTAGGAGTCTTTTGGTAATAGCTTGATAATCATGGAGCTGAAGTTTTGTGGCACAAATATGAAGTGAAGGTGACGTGTCAGTGGGGGACAGAAGAATGATGACAATGATAATTCATATTTCTGTAGCACTTGTTCTAAACCAGATGTCATTCTGAGCACTTTATATACAGTAACTCACTTAATCCTCACCTTATGAGGTAGGTATTATCATTCTCTCTCCTTTACAGAGGAGGAAACAGGCACAGAGAAGTTAAGTGTCTTATCCAAGGTCATGCAACTAAAAAGTAACGACACTCGGGTTCTAGTCCCGGCAATCTGGCTCCTAACACTCCTAAAAGTGTTCTAACCATGATGCTTCACCAAGAGTGGGTGGGGAGGGGTGTTGTTGTGGGAGAAGCAGTTCTTAGAGAAGCACGAGGTAAAGAGCCTAGCTGGGCCTCACCTGACTTAAATCCTAGCTGGGTGTTGTTTTGCAATTTGCAAAACACATCTACATCCTGGTTTCCTCAACTGCAAGAAGGCGCTGCTGGTAGCTCTGTCCCCTGCAAGGTAACTGAGGCATGCAAAGACCCTAGCATTGAGCTTGTCTGCAGAACCACCCGCTGAATGTGATTGGGGCTGCTGTAACATTCTAGGACAGATCCCCAGAGGGTGCCGAAGTCTTGTGTATGTGGAGAGTCACGTAAAAATGTGAAATGACTGTTTGGGGATTTCTCTAGGAGTCCTTTGGAAGGCATGGATTGTAAGGTGACAGGACCTGGGAAAGGCTGTCTGGGGAGTCATTTCTGGGATCTGCAGGCACAACAGCAGCTGAGGTGTACCCATCGCACTGGAATGGGTGTCTGGATAAGCCATTGGGACCAACTGTGATTTAAGAGGTTTGAGGGGGTATTTTTCTGAGGTCTGAAAGGGGCGCACAGATGTGCAGAGGAGTAGGGAGGTGAGGATAAGGGGCTGGGATCTAAAATTGTATCAGAAAAGCTTTGGAAATGTAGGTCTGGAGAGAGAACTTAGTTTGAGGAGTTGTAATTCACTACCAGAAAGTCCCTTAGGTTGTATCTCTAAAATGTATTGCAAATTTGAGCACTTCTCACCATCCCCACTGTGGCCACTGCCAGCACCCTGCTAAGGGCCATCTAGTTGTGCCTCCCCCGGACTCCTGGCAGTCTACCTGGTCTCCTTGCCTCCATTCTGGTCCCTGCCCTTCCATTTGCCTCACAGGAGACAGAGTGATCTTTTTAAAAATGCAATCAATTACTGTGGCTTCTTTTCACTCTCAGAATAAACCCCAAATCTTGACTCCATAATCTGGCCCTGCCTAACACCTGGACCTCATCTCTCACCACCACCCCCGGCGCCCCAGTCCACCCCCACTGGCCGCATTTCTGATATACAAACACACCAAGCTCCTTCCTGCATTAGCTGTTCGCTTTGCCTGCAATGCTTTCCCCCTGTTCTTTGCACAGCTGGCTCCTTCGGCTGCTCCGGTCTTGATCGAAACATCGCCTTCTCTGATTTCCCGACTGCCCTGTCCCCTGGCCCTCATGCTCTCTCAGCCACCCTCCATGCCATTGGCAGATTCCCTCTCCTTCACAAAACTCATCACTATCCAAAATGGTCTTGTTTGTGCCTTTGCTTGTTTATAGGGCTGTTGCCAGTCTCCCCTATTAGCCTGAATTGGCCTTGTTTGCCTCGTTCATGGCTGTATCCCCAGCACCTAGATCAGTTCCCAGTTCACTGAGGCTCCATAAATTAAGAAGTAATTTACATTTAATTTCCATCAGTAATACATTTCAAACAATTTACTTATATGTCCCGGTGGAAAAAAGAAGAAAGATTAATTTTATTTACATTTAATTGAATATTGATGCATTCTTTGGATGATGGCAATGGGATAGTAACATTTCAACACAATTTTGTGGGGATAATCTCTTGCTAGAAAATCTGAAATTACATATGGCTCAGAATAAATTAGTTTTACATAGAAAATTAAAAATCCAGGAGCCACAATTGATAGGTTCCTTTTAAATATTACGAAAATATAAAATTTAAATATTACGAAAATGTAAAATATAAGCTACAATGTTTCTATAATAAAGGGCTTAGAGTTAGTAATGGTAAGAATACAATGTCAAAATCTACCTAACCATATTTTCTTTACTGATTTCTTTGAATAATGCAATGGTGCTGAATGTTTATTTGGAGTCTGTTAATACATAATATTGGGACTTCCCTGGTGGCTCAGTGGTTAAGAATTCGCCTGCCAATGCAGGGGACACGGGTTCGATCCCTAGTCCAGGAAGACCCCAGATGCCCCAGAGCAACTAAGCCCATGTGTCACAACTACTGAGCCTGCGCTCTAGAGCCCGTGAGCCACAACTACTGAGCCCATGAGCCACAACTACTGAGGCTGCGTGCTACAACTACTGAAGCCCACGTACCTAGAGCCCGTGCTCTGCAACAAGAGAAGCCACTGCAATGAGAAGCCCGCGCATCACAAGGAAGAGTAGCCCCTGCTCGCAGCAAATAGAGAAAGCCCGCGCATAGCAACGAAGACCCAACACAGCCAAAAATAAAATATAATATTAACATTATCTTGTGTATTAATTGCATTTGACTATTTGTCTTATTTCTGGATTTGATTCAACATTTTTATATTTAAAGATTGTCAATGTAGAGCCCTCTGGGATATAATCATTTTCAATTCACATATGACTAAATTTGGTCATATCTGCTGATTGTGTAAAGAGCTCTTTCTGAGAAGTAAATATTAATGCTGACTGGTTCTGAAAAAAGAACCCTTTGGAGCACCTCTTCTTTTTTTCATTTTTAGACACCTCTGTTAGCTGCTTTAACACTTGGTTGGAAGTGTTTTTAAAGGAGCTTGTGAAGATTTGGAAAAGATTTTATTTTTAATATCCCAGATTGCATCCTCTGCATTGGGTTGGTTTTGTTACATGTGCTCCATCTGTCTTGAAGATATGGAAAACTTGGTAGGGGAAAAATGGAAAGGGCAAAACTGTTTCCGTAGCTCTACAAAATGTCTAAAAATGACTTCACATGTAAAATCTAGAGCATGGATTCCTTCAGTTAGAACTTTCCCACACTACCCAGGTGCCTGGCACTCAACCTTCCCAAGCCGGGAAAGGAGAAATTGTTTAGTTACTCCCTGGTTAGAAAGTTTGCAAGGTTGAATGCCTTTTGCACAATCTCTACTTCATACAACTTCTGTAAGATTTCTTACCATTTTAGGTGAATTCAATTAAACATGTGGATTGATTCTTTTATTATGAATATCCTTAAAAAAGAATATAATCAATTTACTTGCTGGCTACGGTTGATCTGTGATTTCTGATATCTTTCTTTAATGTTTCAGGCTTAGTACTGGATGAAAAACTTTGAAAAACAAAACAAAACAAAACAGAACGTTTCTTTGCCTATCCCCAGCTGCACCTGACAGTGAAAGAAGCTGAAATCTTACTCTTCATTGGACATTACATTCAATTTCAAGCTTCTATTATCTTTTTTAAAAGCTATTAGAGAATACCTAGTAAAGATTTTGTTTCTCTGAAGGTCAGCCTGTTATATTTGTAATTGGAACACTTCATGGATTGGGTGTCTGGGAGATAAGTGCTTTTATCCATCCTACCATTGTTTAACATGACATTTATGTGTTTACTGAGTGTCTTGTAGCCTTAGAATGTGGATTTCTGGAGACTCAAGATCTTTTATGATGTGTGTAGCACCAAATAAAATATGGATTCTTCAGTATCATCTCAAAACGGACTTTAATCTGGAGCTATAAAGTGGCACTCCTTTGGTGTGTGTTTATCTGCAAGTTATTCTTTGAACAGAATCAAACCTTCAGGGACTTCCCTGATGGCGCAGTGGTTAAGACTCCGCCCTCCCAATGCAGGGGGCCCGGGTTCCATCCCAGGTCAAGGAACTAGATCCCGCCCGCTGCAGCTAAAGAGCCCTCATGCCGCAAAGGAGATTCTGCGTGCTGCAACTAAGACCCAGTGCAGCCAAATAAATAAATAAATTAATTAATTAATTAATTAATTAAGGAAAAAAAAGAATCAAACCTTCAGCAAGCAAAACTCACAGCCCCCAACATTATGAACCTACTGAATTGAAATGATGCTAAAATCCTGGTTTGTTCACTTGGGGAGGATTGTTATTTTAGAGTTATTATAAGTAAAGTATTTTCAAGCAAAAGGTGACTATTGGACAATGTGACACTTAAACATCATGTGATATTTAAAGCTGGCTTTGCAGTTTCCAAATCATCACTCAAGATGATAAATGTATGCATCAGTGCCTAACCCACATAATATCAAATTTTCTCATGTCCTATGACTCATCTGAGAGCTCTACTCAGTTGCCATCAATATCTCCTATCCTGTTACAAGACCTTGTCATCACCTAGAACTACTTCACCTCTGAAATCTTGAACTTTGAAATTCCACTCTGACCTCAACCCTATACCCTTCCTTCCCCTCCATCTTCATCCCACCCATCTTCAGTCTTACCAAGGCATCGGCCTTCAATCTGCCTGTATAACAGCCCCCAGCCCTCTTGGATTTAAGGACACTTTAAGGATACTCGCCTCAACAGACACAACCCCCCTACTCCTTTGACGTGCTGGCACAGCCAATCAACAAATCCTCAATCTTGCATCCACCCATCCGCCTGTTTTCTTTGGCCCTTGAGCATTACAAGAGAAGATCACATAATGCATAATTATGCAGTCAGGTGCTAACACAAATTTTGATTTCAAACCTCAACTGAGTGCACAAGACCATCTGGAGTTCTTTGATCATTCCTAGGTGGTTCCCTGTATAATCTACCCGATCTGAGACATGTAGGACTGGATAACATGAATTACACTTAGAACGGCGCCAACTTCTTATTCATAATATATGAAGTTAATTTTCTCCCCATGGATTTCATGTGAGCCAAAATTTCCCCATTTGTTTGTGTTTCCTCTTATTTTTGTTTTCTTTTGCATTTTACAAATCACCTCTTGGAGTTATTAAAGAGTTTAGAGGAGTATTAAAGAGTTTAAGATGATCACAAAATATTTACTACAGAGCTACTGTGTGCCAAACAGTGTTTTAGGTGCTGGGGATGCAGCAGTGAACAAAATAAACAACTCTGTCCTCATAGAGTCTATACTTTAGTAGCAAGGGACAGAAAATAAGCAAATCAGTAAAATTATACTATGTCAGAAAGTGACAGGTGAGACTGCAGAGTCCTGGAGTGGTTGTGCAAGCTGGGAGGTGCTCTGCAGAGAGGCTGCTCTGTGCACGAGGTGCAAGCATGAGCCAGACTGCCTGGGTTCAAATCCGAGGTCTGGCACTCACTACATGTGTGACCCTGGGCAAGTTACCTAACCTCTCTGTGACTCAGTTTCCCAGCCCGTAAAATGAAGAATTTCATAGTGCAAACATCATAGGGTTGTTATGAGGATTAAAGGACTTAATACACACATAGCATTTCCCCTGGTAAGCACTACATAATTGTCAATGATTTTATTTTATATAATTGCCTCACCACTGCCCCTACCCTCCCATTCACAGCCTGTGCACTAGAGGCAGAAATAGGTTCCCCATGAAGGGAAAGCCCGTCACTTCCTGAGCCCTGAGAGAGGCCCTAGCACTGCGTTCATGTGGTGCTTTTGTCAAGTTTGCAAAAGTAAGATATTTTAATAGCAATTGGTTAAGATGCTGTCTGTTTCCATATGTTCCCCTTGTGTCAGGTAGCCTGGAAGCAGCTGTTGGCATTTGGGGATCCAGTGGAGAGGAAGTTGAAGACATTAGTTGGGGTTTAGTGGGGAACATCTATGTGGTTCGGTCGCTTCCATATTGATCTCAGTTATTGCTGGTCATCCTGGTGTAGAAGAAGCTCCCAGGATTCCTACCACCTGCTGTGCTATCCATGCAGAGCAGGACATGGTGATAGGAATGTGTCCCCTTAGAGGCTGGCAGCAGGGGTGTGGGGATAGAGGGGGAAACGGGGTTTGAAATGTACAAAGCCAGAAGTTAGTCTGTGGAACGTTCTTGTAATCCTCTTATATATAAAATAAGTAGAGGATTTGGTTCTCAGGACATAGTCAAAACAGAAGTTTTTCCCTGTCAGGAACATACTAGATAATGCAGCATTAATTAATTAGTAATGCACTGTTATGAACTGAATACTTGTCCCCCCTCAATTCATATGCTGAAGCCCTAACCCACAATGTGATCGTATTTGGAGATGGGGCCTCTGGGAGGTCGTTAGATCTAGATGAGGTCATGAGGATGGGGTCCTCATGATGGAATTAGTGACCTTATAAGAAGATACCAGGGAGCTTGCTTTCTTTCTCTCAGCCATGTGAGGACACAGCAAGTAGGCAGTCATCTGCAAACCAGGGAGAGGCCTCTCACCAGAACTCAACTATGCTAGTACCCTGATCTCAGAATTCCCAGCCTCCAGAACTGTGAGAAATAAATGTCTATTCTTTAAGCCACTAGGTCTATGGTATTTTGTTATAGTAGCCTGAGTCAGCTAAAACATACATTATGCAGGTGTTTTTTTTTTTTCTTTTTTAATGGGAATTCGGTTAGATAGAATTATAATTCCTGAATTTGCAGAGCAGAATCCTATAGCAGTACTACAAACAGCAGGTAAGTCTGTGTGTGAAGATGCAAGCTTTACGTATCCCACCAGTCAATATTAAAAAAACAAATTCAACCAACCACATTAGAAGAAATATTGAATGATCCTTCTACTCTCTCTTTAGGAAATATTACACAAGTATTGTCATAGAGATGATCAGAGTTTATAGCCAAATATATAGGGGAAAAAAGTATTGCAGAAGTGTGCCAGTTGATAACTATAAACCATATTGTTTTCTGAATTTTATAGGGTTTGTGGTATTTGTTTTTAAAAAATGTATAATTTGTGTGATTTCTTTTCTCATTCTAAATAAATGTTTACTTTGTTCCTACTTTTGATTTGGTGAATTTTGTGTTCTTTTTTGTAAACAGGCCCTCCCCACAAACTGTACACATTTCAGGTCCACAAGCCGTGGATCCACTTCTGTCTGGAGGAAACAGGAATGAGGGAATGCCTTTGTTTCTTCTCATCTCATCCAGACTCAGCTGTATGTTCTGTTATAGTCAATATCTCCTCTCATGGAAGAGGAACAGATGGCCCTACTCCTTCCATCCACCTGTGCCCTCGTGGCCCCTGGTCACCTCCCCCACCCCACCCAACCCCCTCAGGATTCTGTCTCTCCACTGACCTCCCCACCCTTGGATGGCCAAGCTCTTCCTCTCCACTGGGTCTTCCCTGTCAGACAACAGACATGCTCAAAAATGTCATCCCTTGATTCTGGCCACACCACTCCCTGCCTACCTCTTTCTCAGAGGCTTCCCAACTCCTCCCCCTATTCCCCCCCTCCAACTAAATGTCTTGAAAGAGAAGCCCATATATATGGCTCCTACATCCTCATTCCTCAATTCTCTGAGATCTGGTTCCTTGCAGCTTTGGGGAACTGTCCCGTAGAGTCACCACTGCCTGACTCTGTGGCCTCTGAATAGTCTGAGTCTGATTTGGCCTCTCGCTGCGTCTGACAATGTTGACACCACTCTTTCCTGCATCCTTTCTGCCCTGGCTCCCCAAGTCAGTTCTCCTCCCTCCATTCTGACCACTTGATCTTGCTCTCTTTTGCCACCCCCTCTCCCTCCTCAGTTCCCTTAGATACCATCTCACACATATTCTGCCTGGATATGCTTGTTTATTCTTTTTTTTTTTTCATGTTGAGTTCTTTCTCTTCTTTTGGCTATTCAATCATAGTAGTTGAGAGGGATATGCTTGCTTATTTTGTAATGAGTCTATGCCATTGACTCTGAAATGAGATATCTGTTCCCATGGTTACTCCTGAACTCTGTAGCCATATTTCCCACTCTCCACCTGACAGCTCCAACTGCTTGTACTATGGGCTTCTCATACCCAGCATCTTCACAAATGAAAACTTTCATCATCATCCTCTCCAAACGTCTCCTCCCTCCTTGTTCTTTGTGGTGGGAGGTGTCACCATCAATCACCCAGTCACTCAGCCAGGTATTCTTGGAGTCTCCTTGTTTTCCTCCTTCCCCCTCACTCCTCCTCTCTGATCATTAACAAGCATTATTTATTTTAGCTTTAAGTCAGGTGTTCCTAAAATTTTTTCATCATTAAACCTCTTGGCAATATGGTAAAGACTTTGGATTGCTCCTCAGAGTAATGTTTTTTAATGGATAACCAAAATGCAAAGTGAGGAAAAAAACGAAGCTGGAGGCATAATCCTTCCAAACTTCAGACTATAGTACAAAGTTACAGTAATCAAAACAGTGTGGTATTGGCACAAAAACAGACACATAGATTAGTGGAACAGAATAGAGAACCCAGAAATAAACCCATATATCTACCGTCAATTAATCTATAGCAAAGGAGGCGAGAATATACAATGGAGAACAGATAGTTTCTTCAGTAAGTGGTTTTGGGGAAGCTAGACAACTACATGTAACTCAATGGAATTAGAACACTCCCCCACACCATATCCAAAAATAAACTCAAAATGGTTTAAAGACCTAAATATAAGACATGACACCATAAAACTCCTAGAAGAGAACATGGGCAAAACATTCCCTGACATAATCACAGCAATATTTTCTTAGATCCGTCTCTCTTACTTTTCTTTTATCAGAAGAAATAAAAGCAAAAATAGACAAATGGGACCTATTCCCACTTAACTGCTTTTGCACAGCAAAGGAAACCAGAAACAAAATGAAAAGACAACCTATGAGAAATACTTACAAATGATGTGACTGACAAGGGGTTAATATCCAAAATATACAAACAGCTCATACAACTCAATATTGAAAACACAAACAACCCAATCAATAAATGGGCAGAAGACCTAAATAGACATTTTTCCAAAGAAGACACACAGATGGCTAAGAGGCACATGAAAAGATACTCAACATCACTAATTATTAGAGAAATGCAAATCAAAACTACAATGAGGCATCACCTCACACTGGTCAGAATGGCTATCATCAAAAAATCTACAAACAATAAATGCTGGAGAGGGTGTGGAGAAAAGGGAACCCTCCTGCACTGTTGGTGGAATGTAAACTGGTGCAACCACTATGGAAAATAGTATGGAGGTTCCTTAAGAAGCTAAAAATATGATCCAGCAATCCCACTCCTGGGTACATATCCACAAAAGATGAAAACTCTAATTCAAAAAGATACCTGCATCCCGATGTTCATAGCAGCACTATTTACAATAGCCAATACATAGAAACAACTCAAGTGCCCATCAATAGACAACTGACTTAAGAAAATATGGTATATATACACAGTGGAATATTATTCCACCCTTAGAAGGGTGAAATTTTGCCATTTGCAGCAACATGCATGGACCTAGAGAATATTATACTTAGTGAAGTACGTCAGACAAAGACACATATTATATGATATCACTTAAATGTGGAATCTAAAAAACAATACAAATGAATCTATATACAAAACTGAAACGGACACACAGACATCAAAAACAAACTTATCATTACCAAAGGGGAAAGGGAGAGAGGAGGGATAAATTAGGAGTATAGAATTAACAGATACAAACTACTATGCATGAAATAGATAAGCAACAAGGATTTACTGTATAGCACAGGTAATTATATTCAATATCTTATAATAACTTATAATGGAAAATAAACTGAAAAAAATATTTTAATGCAAAGGACATCATTTTTTCAAAATACAGTTTCCAAAATCATAAAAAGCTTTGATATAATAATACATGTAATATCACTAATATAGTATTAACTACTCATTCCAGTATCAGGTCTAATTACCATCATTTTAAAGTAGTCATAGATTTAATGATACTCGGAGAAATCTGTAATAACTGAAATGTGATACAAAAATCTGTGATTTCTACTGGGGACAAAGCCATAGATTATGCTAATGTTACCAGAGCAATTTTCTCACATTAATAATTGAAGAATATGATAAATTTTAGTAAGAGAAAAGTGAAAATAAAGATGTAATGTTTTTCCCATAAAAGGTTACAGACCCCTGAGTTCCACCCTGGTTGATGAACACCTGCTTTAAAATGATGTCTGGCTCTAGCCTCCTCTTTTCCATTCCTCCTGCCACTGACCCAACTCTGTCCACATGGAACCCCACAGGCACCCGACCTGACTCCTCCCCTTCCAAGCCTGTTCTTCCTGCCATGTGCGCCGCATACTCAAGAAGAGCCCGCCTCCACCCAGTCACCTAAGCTGGCATCAGCTTAGTCACCTAAGCCCAGCATCACGGCTCCCCCCTCCACACTCCATCGTGGACCTGGCATCATCTCCTCAGTAGAGCTCAGCTTGGCCGCCCCCTCCACCAGGCTCGACATTCTCCTTTCTCCTTCAGATTAATACAACAGCCACCTCACTGAGAACAGAGCCTGGCCTCCTCAATCTTTCTTCCAGGAGCACAGATCTATCTAGAACCCAAATCTGATCTGATCCTTAGCATTGTGAAACTTCTGCCCATCTTGCCAACACAGCTCCTGCAACTCTGTCTTCCAGCCCCATCTCACTTCTCTTTTTTATTTTCTTCTTAACATCTTTATTGGAGTATAATTGCTTCACAGTATTGTGTTAGTTTCTGCTGTATACCAAAGTGAATCAGCTATATGCATTTGTATATGCCCATATTCCCTCCCTCTTGCGTCTCCCTCCCACACTCATTATCCCACCCCTCTATGTGGTCGCAAAGCACCGAGCTGATCTCCCTGTGCTATGCAGCTGCTTCCCGCTAGCTATCTATTTTACATTTGGTAGTGTATATATGTCTCTCTTACTTCGTCCCAGCTTACCCTTCCCCTCCCTGGGTCTTCAAGTCCATTCTCTATGTCTGTGTCTTTATTCGTGTCCTTCCCCTAGGTTCATCAGAACCATTTTTTTTTTTAGATTCCATATATATGTGTTAGCATACGGTATTTGTTTTTTCTCTTTCTAACTTACTTCACTCTGTATGACAGACTCTAGGTACACCCACCTCACTACAAATAACTCAATTTCGTTCCTTTTAATGGCTGAATGATATTCCATTGTATATATCTGCCACATCTTCTTTATCCATTCATCTGTCAATGGACACTTAGGTTGCTTCCATGTCCTGGCTATTGTAAATAGTGCTGCAACGAACATTGTGGTACATGTTATCTTTTTGAATTATGGTTTTCTCAGGGTACATGCCCAGTAGTGGGATTGCTGGGTCATATGGTAGTTCTATTTTTAGTTTCTTAAGGAACCTCCATACTGTTCCCCATAGTTCTCCATTTCCACCAACAGTGCAAGAGGGTTCCATTTTCTCCACACCCTCTCCTGCATTTATTGTCTGTAGATTTTTTGATGATGGCCATTCTGACCAGTGTGAGGTGATACATCATTGTAGTTTTGATTTGCATTTCTCTAATGATTAGTGATGTTGAGCATCTTTTCATGTGTTTGTTGGCAATCTATATCTTTGGAGAAATGTCTATTAAGGCCTTCTGCCCGTTTTTGGACTGGGTTGTTTGTTTTTTTGATATTAAGCCGCACGAGCTGCTTGTATATTTTGGAGATTAATCCTTTGTCAGTTTCTTTGTTTGCAAATATTTTCTCCCATTCTGAAGATTGTCTTTTCATCTTGTTTATGGTTTCCTTTGTTGTGCAAAAGCTTTGAAGTTTCATTTGGTCCCATTTGTTTATTTTTGTTTTTATTTCCATTTCTCTAGGAGGTGGGTCAAAAAGGATCTTGCTGTGATTTATGTCATAGAGTGTTCTGCCTATGTTTTCCTCTAAGAGTTTTACAGTGTCTGGCCTTACATTTAGGTCTTTAATCCAATTTGAGTTTCTTTTTGTGTATGGTGTTAGGAAGTGTTCTAATTTCATTCTTTTACATGTAGATGTCTGGTTTTCCCCTAAGAGTTTTATAGTGTCTGGCCTTACATTTAGGTCTTTAATCCATTTTGAGTTTCTTTTTGTGTATGGTGTTAGGAAGTGTTCTAATTTCATTCTTTTACATGTAGCTGTCTGGTTTTCCCAGCACCACTTATCGAAGAGGCTGTCTTTTCTCCATTGTATATTCTTGTCTCCTTTATCAAAAATAAGCTGACCATATGTGCATGGGTTTATCTCTGGGCTGTCTATCCTGTTCCATTGATCTATATTTCTGTTTTTGTGCCAGTACCATACTGTCTTGATTACTGTAACTTTGTAGTATAGTCTGAAGTCTGGGAGCCTGATTCCTCCAGCTCCATTTTTCTTTCTCAAGATTGCTTTGGCTATTCGGGGTTTTTTGTGTTTCCATATAAATAGTGCAATTTTTTGTTCTAGTTCTGTGAAAAATGCCTTTGGTAGTTTGATAGGGATTGCATTGCATCTGTAGATTGCTTTGGGTAGTATAGTCATTTTCACAATGTTGATTCTTCCAATCCAAGAACATAGTATATATCTCCATCTGTTTGTATCATCTTTAATATCTTTCATCAGTGTCATAGTTTTCTGCATACAGGTCCTTTGTCTCCTTAGGTAGGTTTATTCCTAGGTATTTTATTCTTTTCGTTGCAATGGTAAATGGGAGTGTTTCCTTAATTCCTCTTTCAGATTTTTCATCATGAGTGTATAGGAATGAAAGAGATTTCTGTGCATTAATTTTTGTATCCTGCTACTCTACCAGATGCCTTGATTTCCTCTAGTAGTTTTCTGGTAGCATCTTTAGGATTCTCTATGTATAGTATCATGTCATCTGCAAACATTGACAGTTTTACTTCTTCTTTTCTGATTTGGATTCCTTTAATTTCTTTTTCTTCTCTGATTGCTGTGGCCAAAACTTCCAAAACTATGTTGAATAATAGTGGTGAGAGTGGGCAACCTTGTCTTGTTCCTGATCTTAGAGGTAATGTTTTCAGTTTTCACCATTGAGAACAATGTTGGCTGTGGGTTTGTCATATATGGACTTTATTATGTTGAGGTAGCTTCCCTCTATGCTTACTTTCTGGAGAGTTTTTATCATAAATGGGTGTTGAATTTTGTCGAAAGCTTTTTTTGCATCTATTGAGATGATCATATGGTTTTTCCCCTTCAGTTTGTTAATATGGTGTATCACATTGATTGATTTGCATATATTGAAGAATCCTTGCATTCCTGGGATAAACCCCACTTGATCATGGTGTATGATCCTTTTAACGTGCTGTTGGATTCTGTTTGCTAGTATTTTGTTGAGGATTTTTGCATCTATGTTCATCAAAGATATTGGTCTGTAGTTTTCTTTTTTTGTGACATTGTCTGTTTTTGGTATCAGGGTGATAGTGGCCTCATAGAGTGAGTTTGGGAGTGTTCCTCCCTCTGTTATATTCTGGAAGAGTTTGAGAAGGATAGGTATTAGCTCTTCTCTAAATGTTTGATAGAACTTGCCTGTGAAGCCTTCTGGTCCTAGGTTTTTGTTTGTTGGAAGATTTTTAATCACAGTTTCAATTTCAGTGCTTGTGATTAGTCTGTTTATATTTTCTATTTCTTCCTGGCTCAGTCTTGGAAGGTTGTGCTTTTCTAAGAATTTGTCCATTTCTTCCAGGTTGTCCATTTTATTGGCATACAGTTGCTTGTAGTAATCTCTCATGATCCTTTGTATTTCTGCAGTGTCAGTTGTTACTTCTCCTTTTTCATTTCTAATTCTGTTGATCTGAGTCTTCTCCCTTTTTTTCTTTATGAGTCTGGCTAATGGTTTATCAATTTTGTTTATCATCTCAAAGAACCAGCTTTTAGTTTTATTGATCTTTGCTATTGTTTCTTTCATTTCTTTTTCATTTATTTCTGATCTGATCTTTATGATTTCTTTCCTTCTGCTAACTTTGGGGGTTTTTTGGTTCTTCTTTCTCTAATTGCTTTAGGTTTAAAGTTAGGTTGTTTATTTGAGATGTTTCTTGTTTCTTGAGGTAGGACTGTATTGCTATAAACTTCCCTCTTAGAACTGCTTTTGCTGCAGCCCATAGGTTTTGGGTCATCGTGTTTTCATTGCCATTTGTTTCTAGGTATTTTCTGATTTCCTCTTTGATTTCTTCATTGATCTCTTGGTTATTTAGCAGTGTTTAGCTTCCATGTGCTTGCATTTTTTACAGTTTTTTTCTTGTAATTGATATCTAGTCTCACAGCGCTGTGGTTGGAAAAGATACTTGATACTATTTCAATTTTCTTAAATTTACCAAGGCTTGATTTGTGACCCAAGATATGGTCTATCCTAGAGAATGTTCCATGAGCATTTGAGAAGAAAGTGTATTCTGTTGTTTTTGGATGGAACGTCCTATAAATATCAATTAAGTCCATCTTGTTTAATGTGTCATTTAAAGTTGTGTTTCCCTATTTATTTTCATTTTGGATGATCTGTCCATTGGTGAAAGTGGGGTGTTAAAGTCCTCTACTATTATTGTGTTACTGTCGATTTCCCCTTTTATGGCTGTTAGCATTTGCCTTGTGTATTGCGGTGCTCCTATGTTGGGTGCATAAATATTTACAATTGCTATATATTCTTTTTGGATTGATCCCTTGACCATTATGTAGTGTCCTTCTTTGTCTCTTGTAATAGTCTTTATTTTAAAGTCTATTTTGTCTGATATGAGAATTGCTACTCCAGCTTTCTTTTGATTCTCATTTGCATGGGATATCTTTTTCCATCCCCTCACTTTCAGTGTGTATGTGTCTCTAGGTCTGAAGTGGATCTCTTGTAGACTGCATACATATGGTTCATGTTTTTGTATCCATTCAGCCAGTCTATGTCTTTTGGTTGGAGCATTTAATCCATTTACATTTAAGGTAATTAGCGGTATGTATGTTCCTATTACCATTTTCTCAATTGTTTTGGGTTTGTTATTGTAGGTCTTTTCCTTCTCTTGTGTTTCCTGCCTAGAGAAGTTCCTTTAGCATTTGTTGTAAAGCTGGTTTGGTGTTGCTGAGTTCTCTTAGCTTTTGTTTATCTGTGAAGGTTTTAATTTCTCCATTGAATTTGAATGAGATCATTGCTGGGTAGAGTAATCTTGGTTGTAGGTTTTTCCCTTTCATCACTTTAAATATGTCCTGACACTCCCTTCTGGCTTGCAGAGTTTCTACTGAAAGATTAGCTGTTAACTTTATGGGGATTCCCTTGTGTGTTCTTTGTTGCTTTTCCCTTGTTGCTTTTAGTATTTTTTCTTTGTATTTAATTTTTGATAATTTGATTAATATGTGTCTCGGCTTGTGTCTCTTTGGGTTTATCCTGTATAGGACTCTCTGTGCTTCCTGGACTTGATTGACTATTTCCTTTCCCATGTTAGGGAAGTTTTTGACTATAATCTCTTCCAATATATTCTCAGACCCTTTCTTTTTTCTTCTTCTTCTGGGACCTCTATAATTCGAATGTTGGTGCATTTAGTGTTGTCCCAGAGGTCACTGAGACTGTCCTCAATTCTTTTCATTTTTTCTTCTTTATTCTGCTCCCTGGAAGTTATTTCCACCATTTTATCTTCCAGATCATTTATCTGTTCTTCTGCCTCAGTTATTCTGTTATTGATTCCTTCTAGAGTATTTTTAATTTCAGTAATTGTGTTGTTCATCACTGTTTGTTTGCTCTTTAGTTCTTCTAGATCCTTGTTAAATGTTTCCTGGATTTTCTCCATGCTGTTTCTGAGATTTTGGATAATCTTTACTATCATTACTCTGAATTTTTTTTCAGGTAGTTTGCCTATTTCATCTTCATTTATTTGGTCTTGTAGGTTTTTACCTTGCTCCTTCATCTGTAACAAATTTTTTTGTCGTTTCAATTTTTTTTTTTTGATGGGTGGTGCTGTATTCCTGTCTTACTGGCTGTTTGGCCTGAGATGTCCAGCACTGGAGTTTGCAGGCAGTTGGATAGAGCTGGGTCTTGGTGCTGAGATGAGGACCTCCGGGAGGCCTCACTCTGACTGATATACCCTGGGGTCTGAGGGTCTCTGTTAGTCCAGCGGTTTGGACTCAGAGCTCCCACCACAGGAGCTTGGGCCCAACCTCCGGCCTGGGAACCAAGATCCCACAAGCTTTGCGGCGCGGTTAAAAAAAAAAAAAAAGGAAGAAAAAGAAAAAAAGGAGCAGTACAATATCAAAGAAGAAAACCAAAATAAAATTAGAAAGAGAAAATATATGTTAGGAAAAATAAAACTATAATTGAAACGACTGCAACAAGGTAAAATAAAACCACAACAGAAAAAAGAAAAAAATATGGGTGGGGGGGGGAGGAAAAAAGCCAATGGAGAGATCACTAACAAAGTATAAAGAATAAAATGAAATTAGAAAAGTAAAAGATTTATTAGGAAAAATAAAAATATAGAAGAATCAACAAGGTAAAACAGAACCCCAATCTAAAAGAGGAAAAAAGAAAAGAAAAGAAAAGAAAAGCGTTGGTTATGGGGGCGGAGTTTAGGCGGCGGTCGGGGGTCAGTTGTGGAACTTAGGCAGGGGCAGGACCTCCGCCTCACTTCTTGAGTTACCCAAGGTTACCGAGGTTTAGAGGTGAGGGCTCTGGAGCCTCAGTTCAAATCCTGGCTCCACCGCCCCACACTTGACGGCTTTTGAAAAATCCCTCCACCCTTCTGTGTCTCAGGGACCTCAGCTTTAAAATGCAGCCACAGGAGTACTTGTCCCGCAGGGTTGTGAGACCTAAGTGATATACATGTGAAAGGTTCAGAGCAGGGCCACTGTGTACCTAAAAGCTCAATAGCAGAGGGACCTTGTTATTATTTCACTTTTCCTTCACGGGGAACATCCTCCCTCCTGTTCTCTGCTTCTCCAGCTGGTCCTTTAACACTCAGCTTGGGTATTTCCCGGTCCTGGAAACTTTCACGACCAGGGCTGGGCAGTGCTGGGTCCTGGGCCCTATGGCACCCCCACCTGCTCGTCTCATCAAAACTCACCACTTGCCTTTGTTCTGCTCGAGAATGTGTGGTCCTCCCTGCAGGGACCGTGGCTCCTTCCCTTCTAACCCAGGAACTGTCTAGAGCCAGGCACAGGGCAGCTGTTCAGCAAGCGTTTGGAGGCTGAATGCATTAAAGAGCAAATACAAATCAAAGGACAAAGAGTTAAAGAAGAGCCGGCTCTCTTCCTCTCTCCTGACAATTTGCTTTTCAAAGTATTGTACAACACACAGACTTATCTTACTGTTTTTCTGAGTGATCCTGTCTGTGTTGAGACCTTTCCTGGCCAATTCTGGGGCCTGATAGCATCGAGTCTCTGAAAAAGAAAGGGAAAAAGTAGTGTATGGGTGGGAGGGGTGTGCGGAATGCTGGGGGGGGGGCGGGGAGGAAGGAAGCCCTCAGCCTGCTCTCAGGAAATGGGTGTCTAGGGACACCAGAGCCGTTTAACACTCTTAACAAAGGGGACTTCAACAGGAGGAGCAAGAATTTAAGCGTATTTTTAAGAACAGAAGAGAAAACCCTACTGGGTGGAGTCCTGCCTGAGGGCATTGGCCAACATGGCAACGGCCCTGACTGCAGCTAGAGCTGTCTTCATTCTTTTCTTTTTGAGCATTACAAAATAATTCACTTCTTGGGAAAAGATTAGACAGTACAGAAGGGTAGAAAATAAGAACGCAAAATAGCCTCATCCCCCAGTCCTACTCCCCATAGGTAACCTCTGCTTCCGTGCAGATTTTAACATACACACAGGGACACAGGCAGTCACGTGTCTCCAGGGCTGCAACCATGCTCAAAAAAGCAGAATCGTAAAATAGGTCTAGATTTGCCCAGAGAGATACTGGATGGAAATACTGCAATAAACATGATTTTTTTCCCCCCTTCTAATAGTGGAAGAAAGAAACTATTGAAAATAGAACACGTACAAGGAACCCTTTTTATCTGAGAAGGCTTGTGGTGTGGGAGCAGAGGGGAAGCAGGCTTTGGGGTCTGAGTCCGGGTTCTGCTCTTCCTGTTGGCTTCTCAGCAGGTGAGAACCAGGTGAAATGCCCCAGACTCAGAGTAGTGAGAAGGGCCTGGCATCTCAGGATGCTCAAGAAAATGAGGCCGCCTTGCCTGGGCCTGAGATTGTTTGGTTTATTTATTTATTTTTGTTTAAGGTTTATTTATTATTTATTTTATTATTATTATTTTATTTAGTTTTGGCTGCGTTGGGTCTTAGTTGCGGTATGTGGGAATCTTTCATTGTGGCGCGGGCTTCTCTCTAGTTGTGGCTTGCGGGTTTTCTCTTCTCTAGTTGTGGCGAGCAGGCTCTAGTGCATGTGGGCTCAGTAGTTGTGGCCCGCGATCTTAGTTGCCCTGCAGGCATGTGGGATCTTAGTTCCCTGACCAGGGATCGGACCGGCATCCCCTGCATTGCAAGGTGGATTCTTTACCACGGGACCACCAGGGAAGTCCCCATGGTTTGGTTTAGATATGCCTGGATTGGAGATCCTCAGGGGAGGATGGAGGGCTGACTGCTGCAAGGCCGGGCTGGGGAGCAGGAATCTCGGCCCCCTGCAACCTTTCCCCCCCCCCCTCCCCTTTAAAGCTACCATCACTCTTCCAACCTGTGACGGCCAAAGGCAAGGGGAAGCACAACACCTGTAGGCTTGGGCTTTGGAAAGCAGAAGCAACAGCTGTGCGAGGGGGAAGCCCCGGAGCAGGAGGGCAGCCCCGGCTGAGCCTAAAAATAAAACCCGGCCTGACAGCCTGCCAAAGGCCTCCTGTCGGGCATAGCGAGAGGGGCTGTCCTGGCGGTTCCTGGCCAGGCTGTTCTGGGGCCACATGGGTAAGAGCCCAGACCCTCCTCCCCCCTCCCCCCTCCCCCCACCATTCCCCAACGCCGCCTTCGGGAGGACCAGCCCGCCCTCAGTAAACACGCCTGCAATCTCCGGCTTTGCTTGCAGGCCTGTCTCACTGCCACCCCGTTTTGGGGTATGATGGTGGATTGGCTGGGGTACCTTTGTTTACAAAATCTCCTTCCAGCAGTGAAAGCGAACCCGGTACTGATCCTTGTTCTTCTGGTTTCAGATAGGTGGGGATGAAACGAACCTGTCCTTGGAGAAGAAGAGGAAGTGCCGCCGCATCCCCCTACTTAAAAAGGAGCCCTTGCCACCGGCTTGCTCTGCGACGTCAGTGCCGGACCACGGTGGGCTCTCCACGCAGGCGGGCCTTGTGACCTTCCGCACCACCCAGGGCTTGCTTTCTGTGCCCCCGACGTTGGGATATCTTGCTCCGCCCCCCAGGCTTCAACTTGGACTGGTCAGGAGGGCGTTTCTCAGCTTTAAAATGATCAAACTTCTAAATGGATTGAAAAAGATCACTGTCAATTGAAAAAGCAAAAACGTTTGGGAAGTAAGGACAAATATTAAGCACTAGTGGGAAGCTGAAAACATATGCCAGGAGAGTAAATTCTTCTAATATTTAATTTTAAAGTTAAAAAAAAGTGTTTCTGTTTGGTTTAAATGATTTTAAATAGAGCTTGGCAGCATCTCAATGTCTAGAGTCAAATTTTGTGGTTCAAAAGTGTCACCATTGCTATGTCTCTTCATCAGCTCACTGCTGCCCCCGCGTGTCTTATCTAAACATCACAACACAATTTTCTGTTGTGCAAGTAGATGGTGGAAACTCTCCACCAGTCGGTTTGATCCCATGGCAATTAACGGTACAGAATTAAAGCAATGTTCTAGCTTGTTAGTGAGAGCTGTATAACCCAGGTGAGTTTCCAACAAGTCTTTCATTTTTGGAAGACATCATTATATAGTCTCTCTCTCTGTCTCTGTTTTTTAATTCATTGTGCCTTTGCTGAAGGGATAAATTTAATCCTTAGAGGGAGTGGTTATGATTATATTAGCGATATAAGTCCTACTAAGGATACCCCCGTCCAGAGAAACCACATGATTTATTTATTGATGTGCATTAGATTTATTTTATAGCGTTCAATAGAAATCCTATATTCAGGATGATTGAAAGTTTGCATAAAGAGCCTCCGATGTGAGATAATTTCTGATACAGGGCTCAAACAAACACACATCAAAGTGCAACCTCCCTGTGTTCACCTGGTACCTTTGTCTTCAGTGGAGAGACTGGAACCCCATTTTGATGTGGACTAGGCTGCCTCTGTGGGTTTGTATTAAGCACCAGTTCTTCCTGCTTCTGGTTCATTTATGTCGTGTATCTGAGTTGCTTCTTGCCTCATAGAAACTAGGGCCATAAAGAATATCATGTTGCCGTGGGTGGAATTTGGAAAATGCCTTCCATCCTAAATAGATTAAGAGGCTGCTACCTTTTGCAGAAAGGTTGCAATAGTCTCCTCCTCAACCTGCATGGAGGAGATGGCCACTTGCTCCCAATACTCATCCCGGAATCTTCCTATACTGCAATGGCAGCCTTGGTGTCACTTCCCAAAGTCACCTGCTAAAGCAGCCTTCTGTGGTTCCCGAGTGCATATCTATGAATCTTACTGATCGTTCACTGTTCAATCCAGGAATAGCTCTGAGGGAGTGGGCTCAGCTTTTACCTCCTTCAAAACAGTCAAACAAGTTTGGTCAAATTCAGTGCCCACCTAGGACACACAGATTCTCTTAGACCCAACCCCATGTCTACTCCCAAAGGAAAGTTGTGAAAGGCATGGTCTGAATGGGCAGCCAGGATTACTGAAAAAAGAGCTCTTGGTGGAATGTTCATCGTTTTGTAATTCCTTCACTCACCAATCCTGTGAACTAAGGTCAAGATCAGCTTTACCTCCCTGGAGGGGAAGGCAGAAACTATGGGATACAAACTGAGATACAAGTCCAATGTTTCTGGGCCATTTAAATTGCTCTGGCCAAAATCTATCCTGTATCTCCAGTGATATCCGGTTTTGGTGCATCTGTAGACATTTAACTGAAAGAGACAAGGTGCCAGGCAATGTCTTGCAAAGGCAGCAGGGAACTCCGGCAGCAGAGGCTCCAGAATTTCTATATAGAAGAAGCTCTGGGTTAACTATCTTTGATTGAATGTGAGTGCCGGAGGGAATGTCTTGAGATTGCATTTGCATTTAAGCACACTGTTTTAATTGTGTCTTTAACAGAGGTGGCTCTGGGGGCTGTTGATGGAGCTGCCTACTGAACTGCCATTGAAGAGAATCAGTTGGTCAGTCCTCCAGCTTTTCAAATATTAGGCTTTTTCTCTGTATAGAGACCTGGTGTGAAGTGTTTTATCAGTCTAGGTTGAAGTCGCTTCAACAGAGCAAGAGATCTGTTGATTGTTTAATAATCTTAGACGTTTCAGAGTAGGCGGGCCAATGCCACCAAGACTTGAGGCTTAGCAGCTCAGCCTGGAGGGGTCCATTTCCCTCAGTGTCCTCAGGAGGGAAGCAGCAGATGACCTGGAGCTCAAGCTGACCTTTGGCCTTGTGCTCTTGCCTTTACCAGTGACCTCTGCTGTGTCCACCCTCCCTGCCACTGTCCAGCTGGGACCATGGTGCTTCGATTGCTGTATGTGTGACCGTAGAGGAGCGGGGGTGGGTCAGGGCTTAGTGGGAGTTTTTTGAAGCTACAGGATAAATGTAGTATATCTTCTTGGATTATTGATTTTACTTAAAGGTTGGGGGAAATGTACAGTTCTATAAGAGAAATAATGATAAAGAGTGTGAATTAGTTAGGATTGAGTTCAGCTGGAAGTAACAGAAAAATCCAAAAAACCAGTGGCTTAAGGAAAATGGAAGTTTCTTATTTTCTTATATTCAGGAGTTTGACAGGTAGTCAGTTCAGGGCTGGTAAGGCCTTTTCAGGGCAGGGACATGGGCTCTCTGCTTGCTGTTTGGCCTTGGGTAGCTTCCATCCTCAAAGACATTTCATGGTCCAAGATAGCTGCTGGAGAAGTAGCCTTTAAATTTGTATCCAGAGAGCAGGAAAGAAGAAAACATGCCCTTTAGGGACATTTCCAGAAGTCATATCTATCACTCCCTTTATGTCACATAGCCACAACTATCTGCAAGGGAGGTTTGGAGAAGTGGTCTTTATTGCAGGCAGATATATGCCATCTAAAAGCTGATAGTCCTTTGGCTGTAAAAGAAAGGAAATTGAGATTGGGGGTCATTTTATAAATTTTTTTTTTTAATTTAAAGTAGAGGGAAGGATTTTTTTTTTTTTTTTTTTTTTTGGCTGTGTTGGGTCTTCGTTTCGTGCGAGGGCTTTCTCTAGTTGCGGCAAGCGGGGGCCGCTCTTCATCGTGGTGTGGGAGCCACTCTTCATCGTGGTGCGCAGGCCTCTCACTGCCGCAGCCCCCCTGTTGCGGGGCACAGGCTCCAGACGCGCAGGCTCAGCAGTTGTGGCTCACGGGCCCAGTTGCTCCGCGGCATGTGGGATCCTCCCAGACCAGGGCTGGAACCCGTGTCCCCTGCGTTGGCAGGCAGATTCTCAACCACTGCGCCACCAGGGAAGCCCTGGGGGTCATTTTAAACAAACTCCCAGGTGATGCTAATGCTGCTGGTCCGTGGACTACACTTTGAGTAGCAAAGGACACAACCTCCATGAGCTGGCCCCTGCCTACCCCGCTTTGTCTCCTATCTCTTCCCATTGTCCCTGGGCTTCTGGCTGGGTCTTGAACACTCAAGTTTGTGTTCTCACCTGGGTGACTTTGAACTTACTATTTCCTCTGGTTGGAAGTCTGCTCTCAAGTCTTGTCACTAAGATCTCAGATACAATAGTTTCTCTATGACCTGCTTTCATTTTGGTAGCACTTATCTGAATTTTTGTCATGTATTTATTTGTCTGTATGATTGTTTGTCTTCCCCCTTTAGAATGTCAGTATCATGGGAGCAAGGAAGATATTTGTCTTGTCAACACTGAATCCCAGGCACTTAGAATGGTACTAAGCACATATGCTCAAAATGTCTATAGAATCAATGAAGAATAATGAAGAGTCTTCCTAACTATAATGTTGGTTCTTGAGATCAGGGGCCTGATCTTATATTTCTGCTCTCCCCCACAGTACCTAGCAGGGTGTAATACGTGCAGTTGGCATTTGATGAATGCTCGTTGAGTGGGATCGCACAAGAGAAGCAATACCCGTCGAATCCTCAGATGGGTCAAAGGTAGTGCGGGGCATGATGGCTACACTGAGCTGGGAAGTTGGCTCCGGGTGGGGAAGGTGAGAACAAGGCGGTGGACCCTGCGACGGCTTCCACAGTAGACCTTCCAGTCTTGGATTCTTCCTTCCTATCATCATGCAGTTCAGAATTTTATAGATTTGAATCAGAGGATGCCAGAGGGGCCTATCGAGAATACATGCGATGGGAGGATCGGAATTGTGTGGCACTGGACTGGCTGCTGTACAGATAGATTCAAGTTTTGCAATTATTCAATTACTCCTTCATTTACTTATGAGCCCCTGCTTTGTGTCAGGTGTTATGCTAGGTGCTGGGGATACAGGTAGCCTGCGTGCATGATATTTTGTTCCAAACTGGACAAGTAACGTCAAACACAAGGATTCCTAATTCCTATAGTGCAAGACTGTAGGGTTGCCTGTTAAACACTATAGCCTTTCTGCTTAAAAACTGTTTCTCAGGCCACCTCGCAATACTACTCACACTCACGTCTGGATTAATGAGCTGGTGTTTGCTAAGTCATTTGTGACTGCTGGGTTGGGTGGGCCCCTTTGGGAGTTCCCATCCTCTTTGACGCTTCGCAGGCAGGAGACGGAGGGGCACGCCCCAACCGCAACCTCTTACATTCCTTTGTCTCACGCACTATAAGGAAGGGAGGGAATCTCCTGCTGACATCAATTTTGAATTCCTTGAAGTAGAAGAAGTAGAAGAGAGTGGCTGTGTGGCCTCCTCAGGGCGTCCATTTGTGTGTATATTAGTATTTATTAGTAATTAAATTTCTATGTTAGTCTGTAAGCCATAATGCTGATGATTGTCTTTTTAAATGAATGCATTTGAATATGGCTAGGAACCGGACAAAGGGACTATCAAATACATTCATTAATAAATAATATCGATACTGTGCATTTGTGGGCTGAAAATTTTTTTAACTTCAAAGAAGAGCTTTCATATCTATGATCTCATTTCACACTACATAATATGATTTTAAAACTCCTTTCTAGGGGCGGGTTGTTCCACGCATGCCCAGCCCGGGTGAGAATAAGGAAGACCCGCCTCAGGCTACCCGACACGGATTTGCAGTCCAAGGTGCACGCAAGTCCGGGTCCCCTTGGGTCTCTCCCTGCTTGTTAAAAAACTAAAGGCAAAGATGAAAAAATACGCTAATTTCAAGCTGTGCTGAAAGCACACATACACTCAGGGCATGAACAGGGGAACTAAGGAAGCAAGGCTTTTTTCTGTCTTTGGGGATTCTACAAACTGAGGCATAGATAATTTCAAACTAATGTCTGGCATCCAGAAAGCCCAGAATTGGAAACATTTAGTCTTCTGGGACTGGAAAGTCAGTTCCTGTTTATTTTTCTACAGCTGTGACTTTTTTCCGGTCTTCAACACTTTTTCTCCATGCGTGTGCCTTCATTTTCAAGAAGATGTTTTTACATATTCTTCCCTGAGCTTTTAGCTTTTCCTGTATGAATTCCTCTGGAGTAAAAGCCCCATGTCACTGTTTTCCCTAAGGCTGGAACGTGGACCATGAAGTGCCCTTACTCTGAATTTGTTAGAGGGTCATTTAAAAAATAACGCAAGTAGAAGAAAAAAAAAATCCTTGGTGATGAGACTCTCCGCACCTCCCAGTCTGTATCGTCCTGAAATCAACCACAGTGTTTCCACTTCACAAGAATTCCGCTGTCACCTTCCCTCGAGTGGACAGGGTAAAGATTGCTTCAGAATCTCCTACCTGGATATCTAATGAGACAGCAGGACACTGTAGGTGGTGGTAAATTCCTTCACCCTGATTGCTCACAAAGCAGAAATAACTAACCTGTGATGAACTATTTTAATTCTTTTATTTTGAAGGGTTAGTGGAAGGACCAATAAATAACCCAGCTTACAACTATCAATTGGTCCCACCACTTTGCCATCACAGCCCTGCCCCTTGGGACACTTTGACACAGGTTTAGTTTCCTACAAGATCCAGGTGCCCTTGGAGAATTAGCCTCACCTTGCCTGATCTTTTGAGTAAGTGTAGTACGTTCTGTGCCTTTGCATGCAGTGGGTGCTCAATAAATACTGAATGAATGCAGCCTAACATCTATCATTTGGTGTCACTGAGTCTCATTACCTCTATGTAAAATGAGAGTATTGGCAAATGGCTGCTTTATATCTTCCAGTTTGAACATTCTATGGGTCCTTCTGGATAGCCATTTAAAATGATCTCCTGGGGCTTCACCGGTGGTGCAGTGGTTAAGACTCCACGCTTGCAATGCAGGAGGCCCAGGGCTCTATCTCTGGTCAGGGAACTAGATCTCACATGCATGCCGCAACCAAGAGTCCACATGCTACAACCAAGGAGCTGGCGAGCTGCCATCATGGAGCCCGCCTGCCGCAACTAAGACCTGCCACAACCAAATAAATAAATAAAATAAAATATATACTTTAAAAAATAAAATAAATGAATAGTATTTTTAAAAAATAATAAAATAATCTCCCATCTCCAAAGCTGTTTCTAAGCGACAGAACAGTACTTCCCTGAACTCGTTGTTTGACCTCTTCAGCCTAAAAAGATGTTTCTCCCTGAGCCTGCAGCATTACATTATCTGTAATACACATTCATTTATTATCTGGTGACACATCTCATGTTGGTATTTAGCTTTTCATCTGTGTAGATCCTGCCCTGTCCTTACAATTAGAGTGTAAGCTTCCCAAGCCAGATACCTTATAAAATGTGCTCTGTAAATATGTGTTAAATAAATAGATATCGCATCAAGAAATCATCTATAGGGAATTCTGGGCCTAAGGGAAGCAGAAGAATCAACGGTGAGTCCCAAGTTTGTGGTTTGGGAAACTTGGTGTGTGTTGATGCTGTTCTTCAAGAGAGAGAATCCTGCAAGAGGAACAGGTTTGGAAGGAGAGTGGGGAGGAGCTGAATTTAGCGACAAGCTGCATTCTATACCTCCTTCTTCGAGATCCTCAAAGAACATTAGCCAAGTAACGATTTTGAGACATGAGATCCTGGACAAAGGAACTTATTTTACTGTGTGTAGCCTAGAGCTACAATTAAAATAATTGAACATGATTTTGGACACACTGAAATAACACAAGAGAAGCAGGGCTATGAAGGAAGCCTGCAGAACAACTAACTTTTAAGGACTGGCCGGAGGAATTTGAAAAGGAGCATCCAGAGATGTAGGAGGGAGTTTTCATCCCTGACTTTTAATCCTGGCTCACTCCTTCCACAGATACATGGGAAAACCAACTTCCATCTCTTGCCAAGGAACAAGAGAGCCTCTGGGCTATGCCTTGGAAAGTGCAGGGTTCTTTGGAAGAAAGAAGGCACTCAGGCACTTCTAGTCCAACTCTTATCACTCTCTCTTCTCAAAGAAATCACCTCCTTTGCTAAAAGGAAGCCCGTATCAACATGCTCAAATCCAAGACCATGAGAATAACCCAACATCCACTCTTGTAACTATAATCTAACTATATAACTATACATAGTTATATATGTAACTATAAATTAGATCTGATATAGGCTAAGACAATACAAAACCTAAACAACACAGAAAAATAAATGATCTGAATAAGTTAGTTATCTGACTCACTTCCTGTCTTCTGGGACTATCCTCAAACTTCCCTTTAATGTTTCGTTTCAATCTCAACAGCATCTGTTTTTTTGTGTTTTTGTTTTGTTTTGTTTTCAATATCCCACATCTGTGTATGGAAAGTTGAGAAAGGGTGAAAAGGACAAGAATGGGAAAACGCAAGGCAGTAGTTTATGTAGGGCTCATGCTAGTGGGATTGTACAATGTAGCCACTTTGGAAAACAGTTTAGAAGTTCCTTAAAAAATTAAACATAAAATCACCATATGACCCAGCAAGGGGTATGGGGTTTCCTTTTGGGGTGAATTAGAGTGTTCTAAAATTAAATAGTGGTGATAAATGCACAACTCTGTGAATATACTAAAACCACTGAATTGTACACTTTCAAAGGGTGAATTTTATGATATGTGAATTGTATCTCAATAAAGCTATGGACAGGATCTGAACAGACATTTTTCCAAAGAAGACACACAGATGGCCAGCAGTACATGAAAAGGTGCTCAACATCGCTAATCATCAGGAAAATGCAAATCAAAGCCACAATGAGATATCACCTCATAGCTGTTAGAATGGCTGTTATCAAAAAGGCAAGAAATAAAGTGTTAGCGAAAATGTGGAAAAAAGGGAACCCTTGTGCACTGATGTTAGGAATGTAAATTGGCGCAGCCACTATGAGAAACAGTATGGAGGTTCCTCAAAAATTAAAAATGGAACTACCATATGATCCAGCAATTCCACTTCTGGATATTTATCTGAGGGAAACAAAAATACTAACTCAAAAAGATATATGCACCCCAATGTTCATTGTAGCTTTACAGTAGCCAAGACATGGAAACAAGCTCTGACCATCAATGGATGAATGGATACAGAAAATGTGATATACATATATGTATATATACAGAGTGGAATATTATTCAGCCATAAAACGAAGGAAATTTTGCCTTTTGTGACAACATGGATGGACATTGAGAGCATTATGCTAAGTGAAATGTCAGAGAAAGACAAAAGATAAAGATCTCACTTATATGTGGAATCTAAAAACAAACAAACAAACAAAACCTAAACTCATAGATACAGAGAACAGATTGGTTGTTTCTGCCAGAGGTGGGGATGGGGATGGATGAATGCATGAAAGAGTCAAAAGATACAAAACAAACTTCCAGTTATAAAATAAATAAATCCTGGGGATGTAATGTACAGATTGACTATAGTTAATTACACTGTATTTTATATTTTAAAATTGCTAAGAGAGTAGATCTTAAGAGTTATCACAGGAAAAAAAACTGTAACTATGTGTGGTGATGGATATTAATGAGATTTAATATGGTGATCATTTCAAAATATATAAAAATATTGAATCATGTTGTACATCTGAAACTAATATAATATTATATTATATATCAATTATATCTCAGTAAAAAAAGAAGAAAATTCAAGGTGGATAAATACTCTCTTTTCAAGAAAAAACATTCTCCAAATAATGGAAAATCAGTTACCTGTTGTTTGCTAGTTTTTCGTCCCTCAAATGCTCCATCACCAGTGGTTTACCTCCAACAGCTGTATGGCAGCTGAGAGACAGTCGTTCTTATCCCCCATTCATTTTCTCTAGAATAAATTGAGGTGGTAAAATTAATCTATCTCTAATGAGATCTCTTTTTCTGCTAGAAGCGCAAATAACATTCAACTACTGGTTTCTGACGGATTTGTACCCACAGCTTTGTCTTTTCACTTCTATGACATCAGAAAGGACATGGTTGTTTATGCAGTTTATCTGTACGTTTTTAGGTCACTTTTCTATTTTTTTTCTTCACATCTTTATTGGAGTATAAATGCTTTACAATGTTGTGTTAGTTTCTGCTGTACAACAAAGTGAATCAGCTCTATGTATACATATATCCCTATATCCCCTCCCTCTTGCATCTCCCTCCCACCCTCCCTATCCCACCCCTCCAGGTGGTCACAAAGCACCGAGCTGATCTCCCTGTGCTATGCGGCTGCTTCCCACTAGCTATCTGTTTTACATTTGGTAGTGTATATATGTCCATGCCACTCTCTCACTTCGTCCCAGCTTCCCCTTGCCCCCCCGTGCCCTCAAGTCTGTTCACTACATGTGTCTTTATTCCTGCCCTGCCAGTAGGTTCATCAGTACCAGTTTTTAAAATTCCACACATACGTGTTAGCATACGGTAACACGAGGACGAGGGCCTCCCCGGTCCTGCTGGACCCCTAACCATGGGTGGGTCCCGCTGGGTGTAGGAACTCCTCCCGTCCCCCAGCCGCCCCTCAGGGGTGCTGGTCCCGTTGGTCCGGCCTTTACTTTTGCTCCCCCTTCCCTCCCTCCCACTCCCTCAGGACCCGCGTGGCTGGAAGGGTCCTCGGTGGGCAGAGGATCAGGCCCGGGATCTCAGCAGGCTCCCAGGGGCCCAAGTGGGCAGGGGAAACCTGGCCACGCTCCCTTTTGATCCTCTGCCCTCTCAGTGGTCCCCCACTTTCCCTCTTCGGGCGTGGGAATCCCTTTCCCCTCCCCCAGCCGCCCCTCAGGGGCGCCAGTCCCATCCCGCCTCCTCTTCTCCTCCCCCTTCACTCCCCCCATGTCCCAGGTCCTACCCGGTCGCAGAGGGTTCCTCCCGACCCCTTCGGTGTCCGTGGTCCCCCACCGGTGCCTGGTAGGTGCCCTAGTTGTGAGGAGACGCGAACTCTGCGTCCTCCTAGTCCGCCATCTTGACCCCAGCCCCTCCCCCCAGGCCACTTTTCTGAAAGTCAGCTTTGTTAAGGTATAATTTATGTTTAGTCAAATTCACCTTTGGAAAGTTTCCAATTCAGTGAATTTTGGTGAACGCGTACAGTCATGTGATCACCGACACACTTGAGATATAGACTATTTCCATCACCCTAAAATGTCCCTTTGTAGTCACCCCCTTTCTCCACGTCCAAGCCCTGGCAGCCCCGCCCCCCCCCCCCCATCTTACTTGATTTCTGTCCTGAGGGCACTCTTCCATCCCTATTTTGTGTTATCATTTATCTTTAGGTAAGTCTCTCTACCACGCAGGATCCTGCTTTGTATCCCTATAGCGCCAAATGTGGTACCTGGCACCCAAAATGTACTCAGGAAATAGGTGCTTAAAAAATAAATGAATCACTTGTTTTTCAGATTTTGCCAAATCATTTCAGAGACTCTGCTCTCTGATTTCCAGGATGTGACGTTTGAAAAGGGACTATTAATGCTGGGGAAAGATTTCTCCTAGAGTTTTAATTTATACAGTCTTTAAAAAAAAAAACTGGGCCACAGTTATTTCTAACTTCAGAGATTTTGCTGAGCATTTCAACCATTTCCTTAGACTTGGGACTTACAACTTTGTTTGCTCAACCAGCACGTGGGCCTCTGACCTCTCAACCTGAATAAACAGATGGAAATAGAAGCTGGGACCAAACGCAGCTGCTGCTCTCTCCTCCCCCTGTTCTTGCCATCTCTGACCCCTCCACCTCCATGGGGCATGGCCCAGCGTATCCTCCGGAGCTCCCCTGAATAAGTTCTATGAGATTCCAGACCCATTTCATGGATGACTCCGGGGGTGGAATCTGACGTTGGCTTTAACGTTTCTCATCATGCAGGGTGTGACCCAGCTGCAGCTGGCTCATCAGGCAGGCTCAGATTCCTCTGGTCCTTCCTAATCTGATTCCTCTTCTGTCTTGATGTGCCTCCAAAAGTTGACATTCCTAGAGAAATGACAAGAAGAGGTGCACAAAGTTCCCCCTTGTCTGACCAGTTATCTGAAATGGCCTAGTTCTCGAAGGGAACCGCCCTTTCTTGAAAGGTGTCGGTGCTTTCCTCCAGACTGGCCAGTTGCCCCAAGCCGATGGGTCCCTACGCACTTTCTGTGGGTTGGCAGTCCTTGCTAGGACCTCTGCTCAGCTGGCAAAGGCCCAACAGCTCAGGCACATGAGAGACCACTTTTTCCCTCTGGGGAGGTTGTACCTTGCCTCCCAGATGAAGTCTTGGTGCTGGCATCAAATTGGTTCCAAATGGAACCTCGTTCCCTTTGTCCCCCTTTGCCCTCACACTTTGCCCCGTGGCTTCCCTGGAACAGCTCCGGTGAAAGACGGTTTCTGCTCCAGGAGACAGTGCACGATGTAAGCGCATCCCTGCCAAACCTTTCAAAGCCTGAACTCCTGATACAAGGGGGGTGGAGGTGGAGGTTTCTGCTACCTGCTGCTAGGTAAACAAAACACCAAGAAGGTGGTGCATTTGGACACATGGAGTAATTGTGTAGTTCATAACCCTGTGGGCAGATAAAGTAGTAATCAATGGAAGGGAGCTAAAGAAATTCTTACTACAGTAATGATGACAGGTTTGTGTATGTGTGAGAGCGAGAGAGAGAGAGGAAGAGAGAGGGAGGGAGAGAGAGAGGAGAGAGGGAGAGAGAGGGAGAAGATGGGGGTTGGGAAGGGAAGGATCAGGGAAAAAGGGAAAAACAAAAGGGAGAAAGAAAAAAGAAGGGTTAAAGTGGAGGAAAGCATATGTCCTTCAGGAGGATCTTCTAAAGCTGGGACTCTCAGACTTTTGTTTTATTACTACCATAGCAATAAATGTATTTTACTCCACGCAGGGGGCGCACGCGCGCGCACACACACACACACACATATATAGAATAAAACAGAAAATAAGTTTGCGCGTAGCCAGCTAGAAGAGTAGGGCACTTATTTCCATCACACATCATTGCGTGTGGCGCCGGGGGCGCTAGGGCAGCCCGCCCCCAGCCACGCCCCGCCCCACCCGCAGCAGGGTCCCCGGGTCGCCAACCCCGCGGGGGAGGAGAGCGACCGGGGCGCGGCTCCGGGCTACCGGCTGCAGCTCCCGCGGCGGCGGCGGCGGATCCGGACGCGACGCGGGATGGAGACAGACGAGCAGGGCTGCGTGCGCGCGTGGTGGCACATGGTCGCGTGGAACCTGAGGTGAGTGCGCGCCGCGCCCTGTGCGCCCCGGCAGCGCCCCGCCGGCTCCGGCTGCCCGGAATGCGGCAGGGAGGGTACCGCCGGGCGGTGACGCAGGGCTGGTGGCCGAGCGCTGACTTCCGGGGCTTCGGAGGCCCCCAGAGCTCTTGGACGGCTGTATCCTCAGCCCCAACCCCTACCCGCGCCAGCGAGACTCGCGCGTTTGATTTTTCAGGAACCTATATCCCTTTGGGGCTTCTGAACTAGAGATTCCAGAAAGCTGGTTCAGGTTCCTGTGCCAATCTCTTATCTGCCTTGACATTTTACTAACAGCAGGACGGATTTTAAAAAATAATAATAGTGACAGTAATAATCGGTGTTGTAGTCTTGGAAGGCATTCTGTTAGGACAAGGGCCTATCTGTGTAGATGGAGAAGGATCGGAAGGCCACCTCCCTGAGTGTGACGCGTCTGGCGTGTAAAGAACACCTCTCCATAATGCTAGAGATGAATGGTACATTGAAACCATAACTTGGCATCTTTGCCTGTGCCGAGTTCTTATAGCCTTTAAATGTGAAATGTGTAGGTCAGCACAGGTTTTTCATTTTCTTCCTTCCATGAATCCTTGGCTTGAGCAGTAATCTTAGACTGCCTCAATCGACCAGCAATGTACTAACAGTCTTGTTTGCATTGAAGCCAGGTATTGGTTGGAGACCTTGGACCCAAAAGACTGCGTGTCTTGTTTTGTTTTGTTGGTGTGGGAAGGTACTGACAGATTTGTTTACCTTTCTTCTTTCTATTCCTTTGTTTTGCTTTGTTAAATTTTTGCTGATTACAAGATATCCAAAAATCATATCCAGGCACAGGAGACTTCACTTTGGAATGTCTGAGTGGTGAAGACAGACACCAATGTCCTTTCTTCTCTTCCTGCTGTGGCTGAGGGCAGGAAGCAGGGAGCGGCCCTCTCCTGGCCCAGCGGTGCAGCCCGGAGCCCCCTTTCTGTGTTGGATCTGAACACCGGTCAGAATGTCCTGACTGGCCGCACTTTTCACCATCACGGGCCTTACCTCCCAGATACGGTTGTTCTGGGAAAGCTAGCATTTACCACCTTTTAGCGGATGGCTGGATTATTTAACATTTATTTGGTAGAGAATCAAAGCTGCAGTTCACGTTTTTAGAGAACAGCCCACTTTGTTGATAGTGGAGTGGAGATGGGGATTTGGGGCCCCTTACTTGCCTTCGTAGTTACTAAAAATAATTCTCGAGATGCTTCGTGAAAGAATAAAATCCTTGGGCATTTCTTCATCTGAGCAGAAAATTACTGATCTAATTTAGGCCGTGCTGAGGCACAGACTGATATCCAGCACCCCGAGTCCTTTTCGTTTACTTGGAGCCTGGTTAGTTCAGCAAACATTCATGGAGGGCTTGCTGTGCACCTGGAACAGTCTGTAGCTGTGGATCTATCGTGATATGTTGTGAGACTCAGGGAGAACATTTAACCATGATGTTTTCAGGGATTATTTTTTAATGCCTTGGGGACCTATTTATTTATTTTACAAAAGTCTCAGCAGATGTAGTTGCTTCTGAAGATGGATGGGCCCAGGAAAGTCAATCTCCACTTGCAACTGATTTTCTTCAAATCAGAAAAATGGAAACCATGTTCAGGAAAGAAGTTGGGGGAAGCCGAAGGGCTGTTTTCCCCTTCATTTCTCCCTATTTCATCCCAAGTTTTTACTTTTCTAGATAGTGCTTAGAATATCCCCATGAGAAGGCTGATAAACTTATCCATCCTCCCCAGAGTATTGGACACCCCACTCCCTATCAGGCACTCATCTAGGCCCTGGGCACACAGCCATAAATAAAACAGGCAAAACCTCTGCTCTTGGGGAGCTCTCATTGATTAATTTTCAGTTGTATCAATAATTCAAAACAGAGAAGGAATCCCTTCCCCTGTCCCCCAAAGCTACCAATAAGCCTTGCTTCCTTCTCCCTTACGAAAGAAATACACTCTTCTTTCTGTTCTCAACCTTTCATTCAATGAATATTTATGGAGCTCGGCCCTGTGCTAGGCAGAGTGGAATGTAAAAGCAGTATTATCTGTCACGTGGTTCTTGTCACTGGGGAGACAGGACTGATAGTGGGAAAACAATCAGAAAACAATTAAGGGTCAAACTGAGGCCCCGATTATAATTAGTGGGAGGAGTGAAAAGAGGAAAAGTCACCATGAGAAGATCTGTCTAGAGAAGCTTTGAAAAAGGAGGGACACTTGAGTGGATGTGAAGGAAAGAGAGGATTTGGTTGGAAGGAAAGAAGGGAGGAGAACACAGACGTAACTTGGTGCTTGGTGAGTTGGTGATCAATACATGTTGGCGGGATGAATGGGCGCAGGGTGGATGTGTAGCATGTCTTAATATTTGGAATCGTTGTCTTGCCAAATGTGGTCAGAGTTGGGCTTCCCAAAGCTGGTACCTCTGAGCATGAAGGAGAAATGATTTGCCCTGTAGCAGCTGGTTCCACCAGGTTTTGCCAGTAAGAATCATCCACTTAGGTTCTGTAGCCCCTGTGGGATGCGGTGCAGTGACAGCCACAGCTAATCAAAGGGCAGGCGAAGAACACCAAAGCATCAAGGTGGCTGTTTGATGTGCTGGCCGTGAGCGAGGATTGGGCTGAAACTGCATCCTCCGCTCAAATAAGGTCTATTAGCCACTGGTGACTTTTGATCCCCTATTGATCTAGGGGAAGTCAAACTGACAGCCCCCTAGTTAAAAGGAGCCGCTGTGCATTATTGATGCTGTGAGGGATGTGGTCACTGTTCTCTTCCCGCAGCGATTCTCACAGAAGTGCCTTGAGCTATTTGAGAGAAGGGTCCTGTATGAATTATTCTTTAAAAACAGAAACATATTTCCGTCTCTTGCCCCTGTTTCCCAAGCACCCTGCTACCTGCAAAAGGTAACTTAGCAGGAGACTAACAGGCAGGATAGTGGGAGTTCAGAGAGTCAGGAAAAAGAAAGCCAGAGCCAGTCAACTGGAAGGGAGCATAAGAATTCAGTTCTGCTCATCTGTCTGGGCTTGATCTGTGGCTCAAAGTGGCTTCTCCGGGTTTTGATTTCTTATCTCTAAAATCAGAACAGCCATATCCTCTGCTTCCCACCGCCTTCATGGAGGCTATTTTAAAGTATGAAGCAATCATTTTCGTTTCTTTCTTGCTGATTTTATGTGTAGGCAGTTGCCCGTGGCTGATGTATTTGAAGAGTTGTCCGTCACCCTTAGCCTGCTTATCTTTTCCACTCCCAGCAGAATTGCTGGGAATTCATCAGAGATTCGTTATCTTCTGCCTCCATGCCTTTTCCAAACATGTATAAGTGCCCTGATTTTTAAGTTATTAACACTTGAGGGAGAATTTTTTTAGAGGTCTTTCTTTGATGACTTTGGTTATCTTCTGAGGATACGGGAGCAGGAAGGAAGAAAGTGGGAGGAAGGAGGGACCCTGAGAGGAGCAAGGGTGCAGAAGGGGAGAAAAGGATCCTGAAACAACTCTAAGAGCTGAATTTTACCAGAGCCCAGCCTTGTTCCTGGGGCTCATTTTTGCTTCAAGGATGACAAGTAGAACTGACCAGGACTGTGACAGCTCATTGGAGATCACCATGGAACTCGGGTTGTACAGACCTGGGTTCACGTGGCTCTGCCGTTCATTGGCTGTGTGACCTTGGGAAGGGTCCTTAACTTTTCAGCCTCCTCATCTGCAAAGTATAGGTAATAACAGTTGTCTTCTAAGATGCCTCTGGTCTAGCAGAGGAATCAGGGCAGGGGAGACAGTGCATCAGAAATGCCTTCCATCCCCTACAGCCTCACGACTTGATTACACTGATGGTCTTCACACTGACCGTTCACAGTAGGGAAAGGGACTCTTGTCATGGACGATGTAGACAAAAACTGGGAGCAGGAGGTGGTGACACTGACCTCCTGTGTCCCTCGTTTCTCAAAGGTAGGAGACACTCAGTCCTCACGGGAGATGTGGCTAGAGACAGAGGTAGCCTGAGTGAGCCCTTGTGGACAAACCATAACTTGTCTGCTGGTGGCCCCCAGTTTGGATGGTTCGTGTCACAGGGGGGCGATAGAATGAACAAGATGTGCACGGCCCCCCGTGTCCCATTCCCTGACCAGGCCCTGCTGCGTCCAGCCTCCAGGTCCTCTCCTGCACCCCACGCTGCTCCTCATGGCCCCGCTCACCGGGGATGTCACCTCAGATGTGAGGGTTTTGTCTCATTGCCTCATTGCTTCCCAAGACCCAGCCAGAAGGGGGGGGGGGTGGGAATCTGACGATTATTCATTCACTGCTTTAGACTAATACTAATAATAGCTAGCACATACAGCACTGAACTGTGATGTGATTGACAACTGGGGCAACTGTTAGAACAGTCTGAATCCTGTTTCCTGATGACTTCGGGGTCCAGCCTTGGCCTTCTGTGGGGTACAGTGGGGAGACAAGTCTGACTCGAGTACATCCATGTCCCCTCCCGTCCTGTCCTGTCATACCTGGGCTTTCTGAGCAGCTGGTAGGGGCCCTGACTTATTGCTTTCCTCTCCTGGTTCTCCCTTAGTGCCTGGTCTGGATCTGCCCTAATTACATACAGTTCTGTAAAGGATTTTGCTTAAATGCCAACTTGCCTGTAATTCCCACTGTCAGTCTGTGAAATCTGATTTGGAGGTTAAAAGGAGAAACAAACCAAGACAACACTTGGACTGATTTTGAATACCTTGTTTGTTTCACAGTATCTTACAGATTTTTCCCATACTCCTGTTCAACACTCAGAAGAAAAATTGCCACTCTGTGTGACAGCTTTACAAGTAAATCATTAAAAGAACATATTTTCCCTCCTCTGATGCACATGTTGATTTTTTTCAACTTTTGTGAGTATGTACCTTTTGTGAATTTCCCTTTATATTTTTTTCCCAAATAGAGAACTTACTGCCCTTACAGTTATGGCATAATGAAAAAGATATGTCAGTTATAAAATTGTGGCTAGACTTAAATGGTCTGAAACCTACTTAATATTGGCTTTGGGGTCTAGGATGAATCCTTGCAAACTGTTGGGATAGATAGAAAAATATGGCCTTTTGGGTAGGGTTTCAATTCAGGAGCTCAGTCTTCAAATTGGCTATTCGTCTGTATACCTTACTGCTTCCTGTATTCTGTGCCTTTTCTCTTCCTCTTCTTGCTGTATCCCTTGAGAGAGAGAGAGAGAGAGAGAGAGAGAGAGGTTGATGTGAGAAATCTATTTTCCCGTGTTTTTTCTACCAAGTGCTGCGTTAGTCAGTGCAACACACAGTTCTTCTAGAGCACAGGTGATGCTCTCACCTGCATGTCTCCAGGTGTATGTTGATCTTGGACATTTCGTGGCTTATGGCTAATGACTACGTTTTACTTAGTGCAAAAAGTAACTCATGACTTAAGTAGCAAAATACTCATTACCTTCTTCTAGACCCTCTTACTTTTTAGGTGAATGGTCTCCTTTGCTTTTCGCTTGAAACGGGGATGAAGATTGAATAAACTCCATTAGAGGCTATAACACTGGTGGTATTTTTAAGTCTAGCTTTAGTTTTTTTTGGGGGGGGGACAACTCTTTTGCGGGCTAGTCCTAGTTTATAAGACCAAATACTTTGCTTGGAATTGAGTGTAGTAGCTTGCAACTTAGAAACATGTCAATCATAAGGCTAATTACTTTTTTTTGATTGTGATTAAAAGACATGGAATTTGATTCTGGGAGTTGATAATGAATTCTACTTTCCAGTCCAAGCACCATTTCTTGTGGATTTAAAGAAACCGGAGTTAAAGATTCCTCACAGTGAACTTCTACATCAAAGTTGAACCTAGGGTGATTCTGGGAATCTGGTGAGTGCACTGATTGGACCCTGGCGTGCTTGGTGGGTGTGGCTTTCATGTCACAAGGGCAGAGGTGAGCAGTGCTATGTTACTTGCCTGGGGAGAGGTCGGTGTTCCTTGGAAGGAGCTGTTCCACACATCTTCCCTTTATATTGAAGCTTGAGTTGCTTGCATTTGCTTTTCCGGAATCTTATGTTGGAGTGTGGAGTCTTTCAGGTACCTTGGCTCTGTCTTCTTCCCTGCCTTACTCCTCACCCCCTTCCCACCCTGCTCCAGACCCACTGGCCTCCGTGTATAGAAGCCATGCTCTGTCTGCAACATTTCTTTCTCTCTCTCTGCTCCCTCCGTTCCCTCCTTTTGCCTAACTAACTGCTTACCCATCTCTTGGGTCTCATTTTAAACGGTAATTTTCAGGAAAGCCTTTCCCCACCCGCCCATTTTCGGCATATGTTAGTGCAATCTGTGTTTGTCCTTTACTGCATTTATCCCCACTGTAATTGAGTAAGTGCTTGTGTGATTATCTGATTAATGTTTGACTTCCTTATGAGACAAAAACTTCATAGGTGGGGGACTTTGTTGGTGGGTTTCCATTGCTCAGCACAGCGCTTGGCAGAGGGCACTCCATAAATACTTGTCCATCAAGGCCATAAGCATCCTACCATCTGTTTTGCTATGCTGATCTCAGTATTTTCTTCTGTTTGGTTCACCTGCTTGTTCTTGGTTGCCAGTTTTCCAGTGCCCTGTTTTATATTTCATCTCCCTGAGTTTAAACATGTGATCACAGAATGTTTAGGAACCAATATGGATGGGTTCACATAACTTCTTCCTAATCTGCAGGGTACAGTTCCACTAATAGTGTTGGAATTTGAAAACATCTTTATTCTTTACTCTTGCCCCATCAGTCCCTGTTTGGTGAGTCAACTGTCCTCATGACCGGCTCATCTAGCTGGCAGCAATGCCCGTCTTTGCAGTACAGAGGCCTTGGGGTTTGATGTCAGACTTTTTGCCTCTAAATGATTGAGAGACTGGGACTTCCCTCGTGGTCTGGTGGTTAGGACTCTGCACTTCCACTGCAGGGAGCATGGGTTTGATCCCTGGTTGGGGAACTAAGATCCCACATGCTGCACGTGGTGTGGCAAAAAAAAAAAAAAAAAAAAAGATTGAGGGACTGAAGATTTATCATCACATGGCCAGTTCTCTAAGTCTCCTGGTGACATGTCATATGGCAGTGTTTGTGTTATCAGGGTTCATTCATTGGTTTAACAAGGTGGAGGAACTGGAGCTCACTCAGGTGTTTAAAATCACAATGTCACTGGGTTTCTTGAGTAGAACAGCTTAATTTCATGTTCAAGTTCTTTTCTCCTACCTAAACTGGTTTCCCTTTGTTTCCAGTTTGTTTCTTCAGCCAAACCAATAGCAGGTGGCAAATATCTATTATCTTTTACTTGTTTCCACCCAGTGGATTGCATTTCAATAAACCACACCTAAGAACTGCAGTCTTGGAAGCATGATTGGTATAGGAGTCAGAAGAACTAAAACAGTAAATGGGTAAAAGGGGTTATCTCTGGGCATGGGAGAGGTGGGGTAAGGCAGTAGTGGTTTTCATTATAAGACGTTTGTGGCATTATATTTTAATTTTTACCATGTGCATATATTACGCAGATAAATATTTGTATGTAAATATATTGAATATCTACATATAATAATTCATTATATATTCTAATAGTATATAAACATGTAAATATAAATATGTATCTGATTGACACAAGGAGGGTTTCGGACTTTGGCGAGGATAGAGACGTCTTCTCTCTGTCCATGTTGGCGGAAACCTTTCCTTGCTTTTCAGGCACACAGTTTCTAGCTGCCGGTTGGGAGGATGCTAAGGGAAGGGCCGTAGCCGCTCTGAAGCAGCCCTCCATGACGGCAACGCAATTATTGTTTATCTTCGTGGCAGTGCAGAACACAAGTCAGTGCCTTTGCTTGGATTTTTTTTTTTTACAGAGTGAAAGAGTATTTCAGCCCTGTGGGGGAATGTAAGGCAGAGCTCAGTTTTTAGGTCTGTAAGCATCCCTCCACATATTTTTTTCCCTTTGTTGAAATTTGAGGGTGTTCTGGCAATAGGCTTCTCTTTTAAAAAAAATAATCTATATATTCTATATGTAGAATAATGTGGATCCTTAACTGAAAGGGAAACTAACTTCCAAAATGTGGATACTGATTTCAAAGAAGGCAGTGGTTCCTTTACTCCCTAAGAGTGTCGGAAATGATGGATCAAATCCATGGACGACTGGAGAGGGAATAGGCATGAGGTATGGAGAAAAGGAAGAGCAATTTCCACATCCGTGGTCTTCTCACGGAACCACGTGGAGATTCATTTATTTGGCATGAATCCTATTCATCAAAAGTATGGATTCCCTAGGAGAGATCACCTGGAATTCTGATCACGGGTACTGGGGGCCCCCTGACTAATCCTAGTCTGGAATACTGATGCCTCAGCCAGCTCTCTGTGGTCCCAACCTTGCTTGGTAACCAAGAGTACCTCCCAGAAGGCCGGCTCTCCTTTGGTGCGCTGCCAGGCCCTCTGTGGGCCTGTGTCATTATGGTGGGTGATGAGTATTGGCTGTGACGGCGGGTCTCAGCATGGGGGAGGGGCGACGTGCCTCAGAGACCCGCAGACCTCGCTCTGTCTCTGGGAGGACACTTCAAACTCAGTGACAAGGTCTGGAATCTGCCCCTCGGCTCCCTTGCCTCTGTCTCTTTTACTCACTGTCTTTTTGTGTCAGACGATGGCTTTCTCAAGACTTGCCTTTGCTCAAGGGGCTTTCTTGAGGTGTATGTTTTAGGGTCACATTTACAGAGATTTCCTGTGAAATCAACATTTTTCAACATTGCTTAACATTGTTCTGATTGTGTAAACTTGGGCACGGTGTTACAATGCATTTTTATTTAAAGGGTCATGTGAATCACATAGTCACGTCTGCCCTCTGAGTGAATCCGCTCTTGCCCTCAGTTATCCCAGATTTCCTGGCTTGGGGTCAGCTGCACCTTCCTCTGTCTCCTGCCCGGAAGTCTCAGCTTGCTCTCAGCAGTACTGAGCTGGAAGGAGGCCAAATGACAGATCACAGGGAACCTTGATGAAAACAGTGGTTCTATACTTGGGATCCATAGAAGCCCCAGAGGGTTCACAAACTCCCAACCCAAAATTGTACACAAAATTTGAAGAGTGGATACATTTTTCGGGGCAGCTGGTCCATAGCTTTAAGTACATGTTCAAAGGGCTCCATGACCCACTAAGGTTTAAGAAGAAACTTGGCTCTGAAACAAATTCAAATGGTTTTTTAAAGAATCCTCTGCCTTTTGAATCATCTTTATCTCCCTTTTATGTGGTTAATAGAGAGTAGACTGTGGTTCTTTTGGAAGAAAGTATTTCTTGTACCTCCAGGGCTGTGAGTCTCTCTCCTTCACTTCATCTTGCACCTCATGGCAGAGTGGACAGGGTGAAGGCAGAGCTTCCTTTAGTGAACTTGATTATATCATCCCTTTTTCTGAAAAGCCACTTTCTGGAACTTATTTTCCTTTAGCTTCTAGAAGTATTCTTAGAAATAGGTTTTGCTGTGCAGCAGTGAAAGCAGATGGATTGTCAGCAGTTCAATCAAATGCTTACGTTGAGAAGCGCTAGCGGTCCAGGCAGCCGGTGCTCACTTGGGGGAAGGCGGCAGCAGAGGGGCGCTGTGGGTCATTCACCCTGACACAGGCGCGTGGGCTATGACACCAAGAAGCATTGGCCTCTCTCCTGGTTATTTGTCTAACCTGAAAAAGAAAAGGCGTGAGATCAGATGCCAGCAGCACGATAGTGATTTTTGTTGAATTTGTCATTGTAATTCCTAATTCTTGCTCTTTTTTTTTAAACCTCTACAAAGACTTGAGCTAGTAAAGGTATGTCTGAAGGGGCCTCAAGGCACCGATTTTATGTCTCCATTTATTCTTTTCTGGGCTACAGCCCTAAGGTCTTCCTCCGCCCTCAGCATGGTTATCTCCTGAGAGCTCCTGGAGGTGAGGGCGGGTTTGTGGTGTCTGGGCCTAAAGTCCCATGAGTAGACTTCTCTTCCAGCTTTGACCTTGGGGGATCAAAACAGACGTGAACATCTCTGAGTCCCAAACACTTTAATGAATTTGTTCCTTTCATCACCAGATGGAGTTGAATTTATTTGCTAAATATATTAAGTGCAAAAACCACTCCTTCGACCAGAAACAACCTTTTTGGTGGTATGGGATAAAGATGTAGAATGTCTTCTCTTAAGTCATTCAGGCCCTTCTTCAGCCCCATAAAAGGTTGGGCCGAGGGAAGGTGGCCACACCTTGGTGTCCTCACCAGCCTGCTACAGACTCCAGTTTTTGGGGGGCAGCCCCTGCATCTCCCAGCATGAGGAAGATGGCAGGCTCTCCACCTCACCATATCTGACTGAGAGCTGGCTGGCGGGCTCGTTTATGCCCTCCCATACTCCCCTCGGGTAGTTAGTAATCTCTCCCTTAGGTGATTCAGCTGCTTGTCTAGTTATTGATCCCAAGACCTGGTCTCTCCTCCCACAAGCCAGCTCCCACTCCAGAGTCCTTTCCTGATTTCACAGCACTAGTGGGGCCCGGAATCCTGCCAGGCCCAGCACCCCAGCACCTTCTTCATCCTCCCTCCCCTATTCAGACATGGCCATCCCCTCCTGTCTACTCCCCTCTCTCATCACTCCGAGGAGTGGTGGGCTGGATGCAGTTTTGCCTGGGGTGATGACGTCTATTAATTTTTAGGTTTGCTTTCCACCCTGAGCTCCACTCTTTGTACTTCCCTAAGTGGGATGGTGTGGTGCTGAGGTCTGTGGGAACGTGTACTTTTTTCCCTGCTGTTGGCCAAGGTGAATTGTATGTCTCCTGTGTGCACAGGAAGAAGAGTTGTAGGGGCTTCCCTGGTGGCGCAGTGGTTGAGAATCTGCCTGCCAATGCAGGGGACACGGGTTCGAGCCCTGGTCTGGGAAGATCCCACATACCGCAGAGCAACTGAGCCCGTGAGCCACAACTACTGAGCCTGCGCGTCTGGAGCCTGTGCTCCACAACAAGAGAGGCCGCGATAATGAGAGGCCCACGCACCGTGATGAAGAGTGGCCCCCACTTGCCGCAACTAGAGAAAGCCCTCGCACAGAAACGAAGACCAACACAGACATAAATAAATAAATAATAAATAAATTTTTAAAAAAATTTAGAAAAAACAAATATTGTCACCATCATTTAAAAAAAAAAAAAAAAGAAGAGTTGTAGGTGTAGGTGTGAAAAGTAGCCAGATCAGCCTTGCGGTGAGTGGGGTGTGTGGAGATGGTATGATAAGACTTCCTCCTCCAGGCAGGTTCTGGATTCCACACACACCACAGTCATCATTTCCCAGCCTGACCAAACTTACCTAGCTCTTCATTTTCTCCTTTGGATAGGCGATTTCTTTTAAAAATTAAAACTTTGTTATTAAATTGTCCTTCCTCCCTCCCTCTCTCCCCCTTTCTCATTCATTCATCACTTCAATCACCCAGCAGAGCTATTTTCATTGATTTGCATTCCCACCTAGTTTTTATCTCTATAAAGTTTTTCATGTTACTGATTGTATCTCTATATAACTTTATGTTGTGCTCTTTTACTTAATACCATTTAAAAAATATTCTTCAGTGTTTTTCCATAGTCATCATAATTACCAATTTAAAGGGTGATCATTCTCCATTATATTTATAGACAATTGTTTATTTACTTAAATATTTCACTGCTATTTAATACAAGTTTTTTTTTTTCTCCTTCTAAATTCTTTTAAAATAGTATTGCTACAGAAAACTTTAAGCAGTTAGTTTATTCTTCTTTTGGAATTTTTTTTCCTGGAGATTAATTCTTAGGAGTAGGATCTGTTGCTTGAGTTGCATTGTCAAGTGGCTCTTCAATTTATGGCACCACAAACACATGGATGTTCCCGTTTCCCTGGATGCTGAACTGCCCTGTGTCTTGGATAACTTGTTTGGAGGGAATGTAGTTTAAATAGATGTTTAAAAGTTTCATTTACTTCCTCATCATTAGTTCAGCTTGTATTTAAAGTTCAGTCTCTCACATCTATGCAGTAGTAGGGGAAGCACAATGTTTGGACACAGGCAGGCCCAGGTGTGAATCTTGGTTCTGCGGCTGGCCATTTGGGTGTCTGTGAACAAGTTACTTAAGCTCTCCAAGGCTCGGTTTCTTTCTCTGTAAAATGTGGAGAATACATACCTTGTAGGACTGTTGTGAGAATTAAGTAAAGATTTAAAAGTACCTGCCTGCACAGTAAATTTTTGTCCCCTTTTATCTCCCTTCTCTTCGTCTATCATTGTATTATTTTTTCATTTAAAATTATGTTTTTATATTCTTTTCTCATTTATCTATTTGGAGCTGGCAGTGGTTTCATGTAATCAAGTGATGTCTTTACTTTTGATCAATATTAACTCTTTATCTGTTCATACTTAATATAAATATCTTCCCGTTATTTGCTTGCTTCTACTACAACTCTGTGTGGAGTTCTTATCCTCCAGGGAATTCCTAAAAAAGGCATTTACTATGTACCAAGGTACTTTAATACATCATCTCATGCAATCTTCCAACAATCCTGAAGGTATTATTTTTCACTTCTCAGAATATATTTACACAGTTAGATGTTAAGTGGCTTGCCCAAGGTCAGACAGCTGGTAAGTGACAGAGCCAGGGTGTGACCCAGGCTGTGTGATCCTATTCTGCCATGCTGCTTTCCTTCTTTCCCATTGAGCCTGATCTTCTCAAGTTTGAAGTCAAACACCAGACTCCAGAAACGCGTTTTTCCTTACCTATTAAATCATCATAATCAGGATTATGGAAGTGTTGAGGAGGTGAGACCACCTTTTCTGTTTACATCTCCTAATTAAAGTGATAACAGCTCCTTTGTCATCTAGGTGCTGAGTGACGGTGGTTTTCATGTCTTGTCTGTTGACTACAGAGGTATGTGTTAAGAACAGTGTACAAAGATTTTTCAGTAAGAAGGGGTCTTTTGATGGCCCTCATTTTGGAGGCAGTGATATTGTGTTTGCCTTTCCTTGCTGCCAGGGTTCGGGGACTCGATGGGTAAACCCACGGAGGATGGGTTGACTGCGGATGCTGTTTGTGTCTATGAGTGGACTGAGGCGAGAAATGGTACCACCCCTGTGTGTCTCTGGGGCCACTCTCTGGGAACAGGGTGAGTGGGGTCTGAAGAGGGGTGCTTAGGTGGGTCCTTGGGGCGCTAGTGTCATATTATAGGCAGCAGTGAGCAGCAGGAGGACCCTTGAGCTAGGAGATGGTTTCTCTCAGGTTCCACGTGTGGCTAGTGACCTTACACCTCAGCGTGCCTGTCTGTAATACAAGGGAGGGTATAGCTCTCTGGCTATCTATGACACTGAAGCCCATTCCAGAACTCTCCTTGAGAGTTTTAAATGAAAGCATTCTTGTTTAGGGCCAGTGGAACCCCTTGAAATCCTGTGCAAAATTTTGTGTCTAAGCACATTTGAGGGTCAAGAGCTTTCATCAGATGCTCATTCTGGATGTTGCATTTTGTACTGTTTACTTGACTGTTAAGTCACTGCTTCGCGTATGTACTAATTTTCATTGCTTTACAGAGTTGCAACAAATGCTGCAAAAGTTCTAGAAGAGAAAGGTATGATAAAATGCTTATTTTACATGGTATAATTTCTTGGCTTGATGTGGGAAAATAAAAACAGTGAAGAGACTGTTGTGCACAATCTGAACACAGAGATACCTAAAGCACCCCAACTTTAGACAGTTCCTGATAGTCTAATAAACTCTCTTTTTTCTATTTAATATATACAATACCTGCTTTTCAGAGTTATGAAATTAAAAGTAAATACTAAGGAAAGAGTTAAAATTACCTTAAAAGAGTCCTCACTGTGAAGTGATAGTAAGTGTTATTATGGAGTAATCTGGATTACAGGGGAGGAAAATAATGCATTATGAAATAATAGGCAGGACTTGCTTTCTGCAGCCCTCCTTACATAATATTTATATCAGTGTTTCTCAAAGTGTTCTGAGAACTGCCTTCATCAGAATCTGCAGGGGGTGTTTGTTAGAAACACAGGTGACAGCTAGGTGGATCCTAGCTGTCTTCATGAACTGGAATCTCTGTGACTAAGACCCGGTGATTTTGATACGTGTTAAAAGCTTGTAATTACTTGCAGTACATCTTAAACTTTACTTGGCAATACAGGTCAGGGTGAGTTACGTAAACATTTTAAAGTGTGTCACCTGCTATACACAATCTTAATTACTTATGGGAATAAAAGAAATGTCATTTCATTGCTCCTCTAAACTCTCATGGCTCCTTCAATGTTGACAATGCTGAATTACCTGAATTAAATTCCCACATAAATGAATACTTCACTTCCTGGGTAATGCAGTTACCTTAGAACATTTTAATTACATTAAGTCCCCAACTTATGAACTCTTGCTACCATGTATTTTAATTTTCTCTTATTACATACTCCATAAAAATTATTATTCTCATACTATAAAGTCAGTATTTAGATTTACCCTTTTCTTTGCTCTTTATTATTTCCAGCATCGCTGTGCTTCCATCTGGGATTTTTCTTCCACCTGTCTGTTGGCGAAGATTTCTCTCAATTTTGGTCTGAAAATGTCTTTATTTCATCTTCATTTTTGAAGGCTATTTTTACTGGGCACAGAGTTCTAGAGTGGCAATAATTTATTTCAACCTTTCTAAGATGTCATCCACTTTGTTCTTGCTTTTGCTGTTTCATTAGAAAGTCAGCTGCCAGTCTTATTGTTGCTCCTTTAAAGATAATGTTTACTTTTTCTTTTGGTTATATTTGAGATTTCTTTATTTCTTTGTTTTTCAGCATTTTTACTCTGATTTTCCTAGGTGTTCTTGGTACTTATCCTGCTTAACTGTGGCCTGATATTCATCCATTTTGGAAAATTGTTGGTCATTATATCTTCAAATATTATGCCTGCTCCATTCTTTGTCTTCTCTTTCTCTGAGACTATAATTATATATATATATATATATATATATATATATATATATATATATATATATATATATATATATATATATATTTTTTTTTTTTTTAGATCTGTTCTCATGTCTTATATGTTTCCAGTGATCTTTTCTGAGTTTTCCAGACATTTTTCTCTTTGTGCTCTAATTTAAATATATTTATATATATTTTACACATTATACACTGTTATATAATATGAAATTTTCTTTAAAATTAAAATTTTAATAAATATTTTACTATTTTACCATTTGTTATTTTCAATAAGTTATTTTAAAGTCCATATACGGTAACTCCAATGTTTAGATCTTTTGTTTTCAGAGAGTGTCGGCCAAAACAACCTAGTCAGCCTCTGCCGAACACTCTCCCTTCCTGTAGTACTTTGCTTTCTTAAATTATCCAAGTCACGAAAATCTGCTTGTGTTTTAGAAGAAGGTAGTGGTTTTCAATTATCATGTACCTAGAAATGAAATCTCTTTAGCAAAGGTGCTAGTTAAAAATGCACATTCTCACACTCCCCACCCCCTAGATACTGACTTCTGACTGGACTCTGGTGTGGGTTCATGAATTTGCATTATTAATAAGATTCACAACTGATTTTGATGCAGGTAGTTCATGTACAAGACCTTGAAGATCCCTTATTTAGGAAAGATAGTATTGAAATATGATAAGGGAGTTATTTCTTTTTTCTTCTTTTCAAGGATTTCCAGTTGACGCTATTATCCTGGAGGCTCCATTTACCAACATATGGGTTGCAAGTATCAATTATCCCATGTTAAAGGTGAGTCTCTGATAGATCTTTACAAGATGTCAAATTGTAGGCTGTTACCACACATGTTTATTAACAATTTTCCTTTTCTTAACTAGTTTTATATATTTCTAAGTTATTCTAACTTGTGATAGGTTATTAGCCAGTTGCTATTAAAGGGGGGCACACGGCTTTTGGATTTTGTAGTCCTTTTATTTCCTTCTAATAGATTGAGTGGCTTATTGAGCCAAAGCTTTTTTTTCCCCATTAACTAAACTGTACCTCGTATCTTTTATAATTCTTTTCATAGATAGACTTGACTTAGGTTTGTTCGTTTATTTATTATTCCTTTTAAAGTGAAAACAAACATCTCATACATCATTTTCAGCCCTATGAATGTCAACCACATCTTTCATTATTTTAGGAGAAGAAAGTCTCTAGAGAATTCAAGGAAGTTGCTGAATGGTTTTACACAGCATCCCAGGTAGAGAAGATGATCTTTCCAAGAAGATAAAGAATTGACTGACAAGATGTGTTTTTTTTTAATCTGTTGTATATATTATCCTAATTTTATAATTTCATTCCATGTCTGATGCCCAATTGCTTATAGTCATACCTCCATAGATATGTTAGCAAATGAGAGGGCGGGGGTGAGATTCTTAGAGGGGACATATGGCCCAAGTTTGTAAATTGTTGATTAATCTTGGAAGGCATCTTAAGGGTACTTTATTTTTTTAAATTAATTAGTTAATTAATTAAAAAATTTTTGGCTGTGTTAGGTCTTTGTTGCGTGCAGGCTTTCTCTACTTGTGGCAAGCGGGGGCTACTCTTCATTGCGGTGCGTGGGCTTCTCATTGCAGTGGCTTCTCTTGTGGAGCATGGGCTCTAGGCGCATGGGCTTCAGTAGTTGTGGCATGTGGGCTCAGTAGTTGTGGCTCATGGGCTCTAGAGCACAGGCTCAGTAGTTGTGGTGCATGGGCTTAGTTGCTCTGTGGCATGTGGGATCTTCCCGGACCAGGGCTCGAACCCGTGTCCCCTGCATTGGCAGGTGGATTCTTAACCACTGCACCACCAGGGAAGTCCCTTAAGGGTACTTTAATCCAAGTGTCTACTTTTGGAATCTTTCGTACAATAAACCATCATAGAACTTTCTGGAACTTGCTTAACTATTTCAGCTCATTACTTCCTGGGACAGCTAGTTCACAGAATCACATAATCTTGAAAATGCCTGTACTATCTAAGCTCCAAGTCAATGCAGGAATCCTCTCTACAGTCCAAAATACTGAATGCCGAGTAATTTAAGATTTAATAAATAAAACATTTAAATTGGTTCTAGACAATTAAATATTCATTTAAAAATAACAATTGAACATCTATTATATTACTCTTAAATAATTACTAATAAATTAATTAACTTGAAGGCATGTTACAATTCAGGTACAATCTTTCCATTTACTTCTTTTTTTGAAATTTTGTTAATTTTGAAATATAACGTAATAGGGAAATCTATGATTTAATAGTTATAAACTGAACCTCCATGTAACCAACATTTAGTCAAGAAATTAGCATCACTGGCATCCCAGAAGCCTCCTGTATGTCACATCTCAATCCAGTAAATCTCACCTTAGATGTAAGCCTTAGTCTGAATTTTATGGTAATTATATTCATGCTTTTCTTTATAGTGTTACCACCCATGTGTGCATCTCTAAGCAGTATAATTTTGTTTTGAACTTTATACATTAGTAGGATTATATAGAATGTATTCCATTTTTTTTCAACCAACATATATTTGTGGGATTTTTATCATGATGTATAGCTGTAGTTTGGTCATTTTCGTTGCTATATAGTATTTCATTGTATACATATGCTACCATTTACTGATCTAGGCCACGTAAGACCTCATTGCTTTGGTAGGTCTCTGACACCTTCATAGAAACGTTTTTAAAATATTTTAAGAACCATGGCTCTGGTGTCAGACTTTCTGGGTTTTTTTCCCCAGGGGTGTCACTTAACAGCTGTGTAATCTTGGACTAACTGTTTTTAATGCTTCATCTATAAATGGGTGTAATCACAGTCTATTCAAGATTGTTGTGGTAGATTCACATATGAAAAGCATGTATGATAGTGCCTGACACAGAGTAAGCACTCAATGGCCGTTAGCTATTTTTATTATCAGTGGAGTGCCGTAACTCTGAACATTACTGTTGAATAAAAAAGTGTAGGTGGTGTGAGACACGGATGTAGTGAAAGGCATAGGTCCTTACCCTCAAGAAGTTTCTTGTCTAGTTGGGGAGATAGGAAATTAATGGGGAATATAAAGTCATGATGTGGATTTCCGTGTATCACTTTGGAGTCAATTTCATTACTCAGCATAGTGGAAAAAGACCATGGGCTGTGAAGCTAGACAGATTTGGATTTGGGTTCAAATTTGGCCTCTGCCACTAACCAATTATGACTTTGGTAAATTATTTCCCTTTGTTGTATTTTTCCTATTTCTGTAATGAGGTTGGTACTGCATAGGGTTGTTGTGAAGGTTGAATTAAGTAAAACAATCATGCAAAAATATGGGCACTCAACAAATGCTTGTTCCTTTTTTCCACTCTTTCTATAATACAGTAGACTAAGTTAGGTGTTAGGGGAGGACCCAGAACAATAATATCAGAGTAGGGAGAATTCAGGGAAGAGAAGGGTCTTGTGTGCAGGTGTGACCAATGAAGACTTACAGGGAGATAGGATCTAAGTTCATTTCTTGAAGGCGAGGGAGAGCAGTTAGAAAACACAGACAGGAGGGGAGAATGTGAGCCAAGGCACGGGGCCAGAATGGGGTGATTATGTGTTATCAAATACCTGAGAGTCACCCAGGGCCTCTATATAAGATCTTTCACACTCGTCATCCTTTTAAATCCTCACAGCACCTCTGAGTTTGGCACCATTGCCTCCACTGAGCGAAATGGAGGCTTAAAGTCTTGCCCAATTGCCACATACCCTATAGAGAGGACACGGGACTCAATCCTGCATTTTCTAACTCCAGGCAGTCAGATGGAGGTGCACAGCTTTTGGGATGAAAGACTGTGGCCAGATGTGGATGGGCTTACAGACAAGATAGGAGTTTTTTGTTTGTTTAAATAGACAATGTTCCACTCCCAAAGCTTTGTGACAGCAGATTTCAGGTAACTGGTATTTTAAGAATATTTATCTGGTGGAATTCCAGAACAGAGAGGAGCCAGGGAGACCAATTAGGAGCCCCTCGCTGTGGTCTGGGCTGGAGGGGTGGTCTGACCTGTGAGTCTCGAGGGGCACCTCTGGCTGGAGAGGAGTGAGGGATAAGGGGAGTAGATTGACTGGGGCCCGCTTTCTCCTTTTGCCTTCGGAATTGGAGATGAATTGCTGAAGGGCTTCTCTTACTGAATTCTCCTCAGAGGAGTCCTGATTCCAGGGGTAGCAGAACCAGAAGACAAAGAAAAGAGAAAACAAGAAAGGCAGGCAAAGGAAGGAAGGGAAAGAGAAGCAGTATTGGGATTTCCAGACTGTACCCAAACGCAAGTCATTTGCTGTGAGACCACGCAAAAAATGCAGGCCAGACAGACCCTGGGAAACCACGTAGGTTTCTGCAAGCAGCAGGCCCATGTCAAAACCGTGAAGCAGAAGTTTGTCTTTACTGACCTCGACCTGCATATTCTGTACCCGTTTCCCTACCAAATTCCCTACCAGGCATGAATTAATTTCTTTTTTATAATCAGGAAAAAAAAATTTTTTTTAAAGGTCCTTATATTTAGAAAGTTACTATTCTCTCTATTACTACAGTTCATAGTGGGAGACTACAACAAATGACGTATTATAGTGCTGGGGCAATGACCACTAACTCTTATTTCTCCACACTCATAAAGGAGCAGTGACAGGCAGAAATCTAAAAATTGCTTCTACACTGAACATAATTCTTTTCTTTTTAAACTGCGAAGCAGACGTTTGCATTTATGGCCCCAGCCTACCTATTCTGTACCCACTCCCTTCCCTTGGCAACGTCCCATTTACTACATTGCACCCCCCTCCCTGCTTAGCACCGCAGAGGAATACACATAATACTTTGTTGGTCTTTTCTCTTTGCAAATCTGTTCCAAGGAATAAACTCTGAATGAAATTTAGTCACACTGAGATGAAAATGACAGGTAATAGCTTAAAGTGTACATCAGGGATATTTGCACAGTCGATTCACTCCTTCTTTAGCAAATATTTATCAAGTTCCTGTTAGGTACCAGGAACTTTTCTAGGTTCTGGGGATACCACAGGGAATAAGAAAGTTGTGGTCTAACCTCCTATGAAGTTTGTATAGTTGCTGGAGAGGCACATTGAAGACAAGTATGCAATAAGAGGATTTTGACTAGTAAGAAGTGCTGTAAAAGTAATAAAATGATGTAAGAGGAATGACTGGAGGTGGTGGGGGACAAGGTTCGATGGCTAGTTAGGGGAGGACCTCTTTGAAGAAATATCATCTAAACTGAGACTTGCATGACAGGAGCCAGTTGTCATGGGAGAATCTGGAGGTCTCGACTGAGGGAAGAGAAAGGCAAGGGCCCTGCAGTGGGATCAAGGCTGACGTGTTCCAGGAGCAGAAGACAGCAGGGCCTGGGGGTGGAGAGGAGTGGGCTTAGTGATAGGCGATAGAGGCTGTAGCCAGATTCTGTAAGGCCTCCAAGGCCAAGGTGATGCTTGGATTTAATCCACGTGCCTTTGAAGGATGTGAAGCAAAAGAGGGATGTGATGAGAGATGCACGTTAAAATGACCACTCTGGTTTCCCTGCGGGAACTGGGTTACAGCAGGTCGAGGGTGGAATAGGAAGCCACCTGGGATTGTTGGTGTAATCCAAGCAAGAGATGAGGGCTGGGTTAGGCTGGGTGATTAGTGGAAATGGAGAGAACTGAATGGACTTGGGAGTAGTTTAGAGGCAGGGTTAAAAGTTTGAGGAAGGTGCAGTATTGCTCAGGGTTTATGTCCTTTCCTCATTTTCAGTTGAAATGGAGGTTTTTAGGGCATATAAACTAATTTACCTTTCGACTTAATCAAAATATGGCAAGAGCTGATTTAGCTAGCATTCTTTTTACTGGAATTTGCCATTAATGAGGAAATTCAGTATGTTTAGAATGATAATTGTTATATTTGGAGTCCTATGGTCATTATTAAAACCTAAAATGCCTTTTTAAAACATTGCAATATTAAATCATATTCAACAGAGTTTATAGTGTTCAGTACCCTGAGAAAACCATAATTCAAAAAGAGTCATGTACCAAAATGTTCATTGCAGCTCTATTTACAATAGCCAGGACATGGAAGCAACCTAAGTGTCCATCATTGGATGAATGGATAAAGAAGATGTGGCACATATATACAATGGAATATTACTCAGCCATAAAAAGAAATGAAATGGAGGTATTTGTAGTGAGGTGGATGGAGTTAGAATCTGTCATACAGAGTGAAGTAAGTCAGAAAGAGAAAAACAAATACAGTATGCTAACACATATATATGGAATCTAAGGAAAAAGAAAAAAAAGAAAAAAAAGGTCATGAAGAACCCAGTGGCAAGACGGGAAAAAAGACACAGACCTACTAGAGAATGGACTTGAGGATATGGGGAGGGGGAGGGGTAAGATGTGACAGGGTGAGAGAGTGGCATGGACATATATACACTACCAAATGTAAAATAGATAGCTAGTGGGAAGCAGCCGCATAGCACAGGGAGATCAGCTCGGTGCTTTGTGACCACCTAGAGGGGTGGGATAGGAAGGGCGGGAGGGAGGGAGACGCAAGAGGGAAGAGATATGGGAACATATGTATATGTATAACTGATTCACTTTGTTATAAAGCAGAAACTAACACACCATTGTAAAGCAATTATACTCCAATAAAGATGTTTAAAAAAAATGTTCAAATCTTTTAAAACCAATTATCTATGTATTGTATACTTTATCAGAATTTCTAACTAATCAGAATATTCTTTTCCCCAACTAAACCACTTAATCATTCTGCAGTTCACTGTAGAAGCAATTTTCAGATTATGCATATCACTGCTCCTTTATGAGTAGGAAGAAATAAGTTAGTGGTGCTACTTGTACTTTAAAAAAAAGATAAGTAAAAACCACAAAATGTTTAATGTGATTGTCTATGGATGGTGGGATTATGTGTGATTTGTTTCTTCTTTCTTCCTTCTTGTATTTTCCAAATTCCCTACAATAACATGAATTACTTTTAAAACCATAAAAGTTATATTTTCAAAAAAAAGTTTATTATATTTAGAAAGTCACTACTCTCTATATTACTACAGTTCATAGTGGGAAACTATAACAAATGACATAGCTATAGGCCATGTTTCAATTTTTTTTCCTTTTTAAAAAATAGATTTACCGGAAACTTCCAGGATTTTAAAGCATGGTTATGGATGCCCTGAGGAAAGACAAACTAGTCTTCCCCAGTGATGAAAAGTAACTTAATGATGTAATTATTACTATATCAATAGGATTCTGGTGGGTAATTATCATGTGACTTATTGAATGGGGAGATGACCAGTCTGAATGAGTAGATGAGAATTCTTAGATGGGCACTAGGATTTGGGGTAAGGTATCTACAGTATCTACAAATTTTTAGTATTTGGTATTATCCTTATGTCTAATTTAATGACTTTACCAATTCAGTACTTTCTCTGAAGTTATAAAGGGAGTTGTAGGTTTAGGGTGTTTCAGGACGCTTTAAAGGTCCTGTAGGGTGTAACCTAGCATTCCTTGGAGGAATCTCTGAGTTCTAGGTCTTATTCCCCAGGTAACCAAAATCCATACACCATCCAGCCGAATAACCCAATAGCAAGTCCAGTGACTAGAAGCTGGCAAGTTAGCCTCTCACAGTTGGAGAATCTAGAGTGCCTACAAATAGGCAGTCGTTATCAGTATTTTTTCTATTTCAGCGCACTTGAGGGATCTAACATCCTCAGGAGTAACAGCAAGTCACTGTGGCAGGGGTGGATGGTATCAAAATTTGGAAGGGGACAGGGAAGTACTATTTATTAGTCATTCTTCATTTCATAGCCTTTTCGAATTACCAAATAGGAAGTTGACCAGGAGGCTAATCAAACCTATTGATCTCCTGTCCATCCTGTACATTTATGGGGAAATGTAAACAAATTGCTACAAAGAGTTCTCCTTGGTCCTGTGGTAGTTCTTGTTATTTTTTGGTTTTGAGTTACTTTGTTTTCGTTTAATTAAAACATGCCAGATATTATGAAATAAGGCAGAATAAGGAAAAGGTGAGGTTCTGCTAAATCTGTACAAATTCAGTGTTTTTGTTCCTTATTTTCAAAAATCACATAGGAATAAATTAAATCAAATAAGCTAAGTAAATTGTATGAGTAAACAGAAGAGTCTTGCCTGGAGGAAAAAAAAGTCACTATATGAAGCTTATTATATATGAAGTTGTTATTCCTGGGAGGGATGGAAAGAGCATTCCTTTATTTTGGGCAAACCTCATGTTTTGCTAAAGCCTTAACTTAGAAGAGGAGAAATCTCAATGTATATTTCTTGAACTAAATGCTTTTCTTCCACTTGTTCCTAGTGTTAAATTCCTGTCTTCTCCCCTTCTTATCATACACGGTGAGGATGACAAAACGGTGCCTTTGGAATTTGGAAAAAAGGTAAACTAAGTTCAGTGGCTGACAGAAACATACTATAGTAATTTCACCATTTTCTCAGCCAGCCAAACTTTGATTAGGGCCTAAAGAAGGGTCTCTGACATTATAAGGGATTCTCTGCACCCCTGAATTGCTGTGCCACCTGGTGTATACAATACACTGTTGTCACTGTTCCATGAGCTGTGCAGCTTTCAGTTCCTTGGTTGTAGAGGCAACCACTCAGGGATATATATGCAGGGTGCCCATATCTCTGACTTAATGGGACTAACTCCTTAAGGTGGCTGTTTCCATACCCTTTTAGGAAAATCAGACTAGGAAAACAACTGCTTCAATGATCAGCCTTTGAGTCCTTGCCTTTCTGCCCCTTGCAGCTCTATGAAATTGCACACAATGCATATAGGAACAAAGAGAGGGTGAAGACGGTGATCTTTCCTCCTGGCCTCCAACACAACGTCCTGTGTAAAAGCGCCACACTGTTAAAAACCGTGAGGTAAGATTTGCTTTGCTAAATGCGATGAGCGCTGCTCTGGCTTACTTAGACCATGAGGTGGGGAAAGCATGTGAGCTCATCTAGGTCCTTTTCCTGCAGAGATTTCCTGAGCCAGCAGCGGGCGTGAGGTCTGAGTACAGCGGAGAGCGAAGACTTGGTCCAAACACCACTTGTGGTGTATATTTCTTATATGTAAAACTGTACTGGGCTGCTTGGGTGAGCTGAAGTTACTGACATTTCTACAAGTCACTTGCCATTTTAGTAAAGGGGAAGAAAGCATGGCTGCTGGGCATCATGGAATGTTCTCGTTTAGCTTGTCACAGTCTACTTTGTGGAACATGCCGAAACTTCACTGTGGAGAATCAGAGTTTGGTAAAAATTTGATCCCATCTAAAAATGTACAGTTACCGAACATTCTGGGGATACCTGTGGATAAGGTGGTCTTTGATTTGCACCTAGGCAGCAAGCAGTATAAGAAAGATGCTCCCGTGTAGTTAAATAATTTGTATTTGAGTTTAGTTAATTTAAATGGCATTAAAAAGTTCCAAGCTGTTTTCTAGCTTTCTGAATAGCACTGGGGAAAGTCCTAGCACGCTACTCAATCTGCCATAGAACAGTAAGATTTGGCACTCATGTAGCCTTTGGAAATTAACGCTTTATTTTTAGCCCTAATATAGTCATAACACTTTCCCTCCCGATTCCCAGAGATACTTAACTAGATTATTATTTAATAAAACAAAACAAAATCAAAGAATGTTGTGAAAATGTTGAAGTCCAGTAAGAAGCTATTCTTTCTCAGGACATTTTAAAACTTACTTTCCATTGGCTTTGTTCACCCCACTGCTGGGTTCACTGGACAGGGAAATCTTTAGGTCAGAAGGTTCCATGTTCCAGATGTCCCGGGCATACTCCTTAATTGTTCGGTCACTGGAGAATTTCCCTGAGGCGGCTATGTTTCTGAGTACCGTGATGTTCCAGGCCTTTGGATTCTGTAAACAAGAATTACACTTGTTTAACTGAATTAAATTAACGTGCATCTAAGGCTCAGGGCCTGAGTGCCCATCAAGCTGTATGACAAACATCAGGCCAAGCACATCCAAGTACAATTGATGGGGAAAATGACAGGAGTAAATTGTAATGAATCATAAATACATTTGTTTCACAGTTGGGAGCTGGACAGGGCAGACTGTGCTTTTCTCCTATTTTAGATTATATTTCTCTAAAATGAAAAAGTATTTTTCACTCTTACAGAAACCCTAATTGGTAATTTCTGCCATAGTTACAATGTTTTGGCAGGTAAGCCTTATTTCCCATGCTTCATTTTGAATGAAGATACCTCATCTCCCTTTAAACTACAGGGGAAAGGAAGGGACTAACATTCATTGTCTGCTAGATGCCACGTAAGAAATTTACCCTGTGGGGGCTTCCCTGGTGGCGCAGTGGTTGAGAGTCTACCTGCCAATGCAGGGGACATGGGTTCGAGCCCTGGTCTGGGAAGACCCCACATGCCGTGGAGCAACTAGGCCCATGAGCCACAATTACTGAGCCTGCGCGTCTGGAGCCTGTGCTCCGCAACAAGAGAGGCCGCGATAGTGAGAGGCCCGCGCACCGCGATGAAGAGTGGCCCCTGCTTGCCGCAACTAGAGAAAGCCCTCGCACAGAAACGAAGACCCAACACAGCCAAAAATAAAAATAAATAAATAAGTAAATTAAAATTATAAAAAAAAAAAAAAAGAAATTTACCCTGTGGCTCACAGCCAAAGCTCGAAAAACACTACTCTAGAACATTAGCTATCAGGCAGGCAAACAATCCCACAGGAGACTTTATTCACCAACTCCTCTTTTCCTGTTTTTTCAGAAGGTAGATACTCCAGTAGGTTTACACTGAATCCCAAATACTCCACTGGGGTTTGAAAACAGGGCCAATTAAGGTTTTATCCTAAATAAAAAATACACATCTATATATCTAAATATATCTCTCTCATAATTTTATGTAAAAAGTATAAGAAGCTGTTTATTTTAATTTTTTTATTAACATCTTTATCAGCTATATGCATACGTATATCCCCATATCCCCTCCCTCTTGGTGGGTCTCGTTCCCACCCTCCTTATCCCACTCCTCTAGGTGGGTCGCAAAGCACCGAGCTGATCTCCCTGTGCTATGCAGCTGAGAAGCTACTTATTTTATAGCCTCGTGATTTTGTAAAGAACTCTAAGAAGGAGTTCTATGGAAATGACCAGAATATTATTTGAAAACAACAGCAATGAATTATAAGCATTTAAAAGAAAAACTAAAACACAGTCTGAAATTAGTTTATTCAGACTTTGGAAACTTACTAAAATAAGAGAATAAAAGCTTCCTGTCTTCACGTTCTTTATTTAAAGGGATAATGACTAGACCTTCCAACCACGTGGGCCATGTTTTCTACGCTTCAACAATACGATTATTGTTAAGAGTAAAAGCTGCAGTTTGCACTAATGAACAAGGAAGATGGAACAGAACGCTGGCCTTCTAGGTGGGCATCCTTTGGATCAGGGCCATCATTTTAACAGAAGGGACCATTGTGCAAAACCAACATTCACATTTGTGCATGCCCTCACTCATATTTTCCTTTCCTGCTCTGTTTCACTTCTGTTTCTTTCCCTATACAGCTTTTCTACATAACGAGCATGGGTTGAGATCAAGAGGAAGGAGCTAGAGGTGGCCATTTTCTTTCCTCTGTCTTTGAGTTCTTGGAGGCTGTATGTGGCTGCTCTCGCCAGTGTTCAGGGAGCAGGAAGTGAGCCACTGCTTAAATCTAGCACCGCCTCTCCTTGGGAAGTATGTAAAACTCTGGTTTATATACACTTTTGGGGGGCTGGATATGCTGTAAAGCAGCACAGGCCTTGAGTGATCCTGTTTTAAAACCCCAGTGGGATATCTGGGATGACTGTAGGAACTACCTTGTCACCTGGCTTTGGGAAAGGAATAGGAAGAAATGTTAGTGCAGTATGTTTCTGTCGGAAGTAGTTACTGATGTGTCCAGAGGGCAGGAGGTGGAGAGTTTATGCGTTCCCACTGGTCTGCTCTATAATGGCTTTCTAGTTGGAGAGCCAGAATGGAGACTGTGTGGGCAAGGACGGCTACCTCAAGAAGCCCAAGCTGGAGTCTTAGCACAGGGCCAGCCTCCTCCTGTATCTGTTCTTCTGCGGTTTCTGCAGTTCCCTCAAAGTCTTTCCTATCAGAGAGGATCGCCTTTCCGTATATTTACTAAATGTACCTAGAGGGCTGGGCTCTTTGGTAAAGATGTATGACTTTGCACATGAAGAGTTACTCATGTGGCTCTAGCCCTTTTCTTTTCTTTTTCTCTCTCTCTCCCTTTCCTTCCTTTTCTTTCCTTTCTTTCCTTCCTCCCTCCCTCCCTCTCTCTCTCTCTTTCTTTCTTTGTCTTTCTTGTTTCATTCATTTTTCTTTTTCTTTTTTTTAAATTCAAATGTGAAACCTCCCCTCTTTCTATACATTTATATTCTATTCATATAGCACCACTCCATGGGTAATCCAGGAAAGGTACTTACTTTACAATTTTCAAATCCTAGGGGGGTCAGTCCTTTCCCAATAAACGAAGGTTCAGCCTTAGAATCAATTTAGCAGATTTTTCAAAGGCTGATGGTGATCCCACCACTACTGGGTCAGAATCTCTTAGAGGGCGGCGGGCATCTGTACTTTGAAAAAACTGCTTGGTGATTCTGATGCACTTCTGGTTAAGGGCCCCGGCACTAAATAGGCTCCTTGAAGGGCTTTGTCCATGCTGGGGCCTCAGTGCCCGGCATGGTGCCTGCCATGGAGGAGGCCCCACTGCCCCTCTGTTGAATAAATGAGTGGGTAAAGTGCGTATTTAATTTCGCTTTATACTCTTAGTCTCTAGGATATGCCTGCTACATGGTGGGTGCTCAATAAATATTGAATTATTTGTGACTTTTTACTTGGATATTAAAAAACCTACAACTGCAACTGAAATGTCAAATGCCAACCTTTGCCTAAATTCGGGAACAGTCAAGTTTTGATCTGAAAAACCTAAAGAGTTGCCTCACTTCCCATTTTTGATTGGTTGGTGGGGCCCTGTTATTTAGATTTAATAAAAAGAAACCAAAATTTTAATGAACTGTAAACTGGTTTCCTTTGTAAGTCTCAGCCGTGTACTCACCATGTACAGCTGACTGACTTTTTCTTGACACTTGACATAGGCTTCATAGTCTGCAAAAACTTTAAACCTTTTTTTGTGATTAGAAGGAAAAAACAAAAAGCTTCATTAATAGATGTGTGCTAAGATTCCATTTAAAATTCTCTTTTGCTTAATGTCAGGCATGGCTGGCTTACCAATCTGACATTTCTATTCACAAGGGTTTCAACCAGCCCTCAACCTTTCTTCCCACATGTGAGAATGTTATCACATGGATGCATCTGAAAGTTGGGGACACCCATGAAAGGAGAAAAAGAATACCAAATTTGTGGGTCTTATTCTTAAGTCTTCTCCTTGCATTTTTAGTGGAGAATATCTAATTTTTCTTTCCAAGTCTAGGTTAGCTTATCAGATCACAGATCTATGCTAATCTACATGTGTTGTAGTTGGTTTAAGATATTCTCATCCCCTTTCCACAGCCCAAACAGCACCATCTTCTTGTGGGAACTCACCTGTCATGATAAAATAGCATGTTGACTAAGTCTTTGAAGAGGTCAGGCTGCTTGGGAGAAAAGAAGCCCTTGTCAATTTGATCAATGGCCAGCTTTAGCTCTGGAAGTGCCTCGTAATATTCTTTTGCCTTATACCTGTAGGGTCGGGGCGGGGGATAAGAAAAGGTTCTGTTAATGTTTGTTAACGACACACTGGACGCTACATTAGCTGTGAAAAATGCATTCAGAAATACTGGCATTTATAAAGTCATTATAGAGTTCAACAGGGGTATAAATAATATTTATCTAGATCCTGAAATTTTTTTTCCCAACTAAATTTGATTAGTTCCTTGTAACCAAAGACACTAAGGACAGTAGATAATAAAAATCCTAGTCACAGAGCAATAGTCTAATCCGGTAAAATACAGTAAGATTCATTTCAAAGCAGGCTTTATGGCTCTAAACAAGCGTTGTACAGTTGCTTTTTTTTTAAAGATTTATTTATTATTTCTTTATTTCTTTAATTTATTTTTGGCTGCGTCGGCTCTTAGTTGCGGCACGCGGGATCTTCATTGAGGCATGCGGGATCTTTCGTTGTGGCGCGTGGGCTTCTCTCTAGTGTGGCGGCGGGTTTTCTCTTCTCTAGCTGTGGTGTGCAGGCTCCAGGGCGCGTGGGCTCTATAGTTGTGGCACACGGGTTCCAGAGCTCGTGGGCTCTGTCGTTTGCAGCACACGGGCTCAGCAGTTGTGGCACGCGGGCTTAGCTGCCCCGCGGCATGTGGGATCTTAGTCCCCTGACCAGGGATCGAACCCGCGTCCCCTGCATTGTAAGGCGGATTCTTTACCACTGGACCACCAGGGAAGTCCCCGACAGTTGCTTTTTGGTCCCACAGATCCCCAAATTTGTTGCTACTGAACAAAAATTTACTTCCAAGGGTTGGGAAGTGTATTTGACACCCTCCAGATTTTGTGATTGCTGTGGTTCCTTTGAGCAGCATCTTTCTTTACTTCTTATTTGAATCCAGGTTAATAAACCTATCCAGATATTAAGTGGAACAAGCATTCTGGGTGCTTCTATACAACCAGGCCTATCATCTACCACATTTTAGTCCGTCTCTTTGAGATCTTAAAGGAACACTAGATGGTTTAAATAATAGGCAAAAACTTCAACTACAAACTGGTTCAGTTTTTTGATCAAAGTGAAAATCACAGATGTGGAGAAGTGAATAGCTCATGAGGCCAGCTCTGCCATGGCTGATAACAAATAGTAACGAGCCCATGTACCTGTGCCCAAGCTCCTTTCACTTTCACTTGCTGCGTGTAACAAGACTAATCTGTGGTCAAGAGGGTCCCCTGACTCATGGGAGATGTTCTGCTGTCACTCTCATGTGACCTGCCTCAATGGGACACCTGGGTGGGCAGGTACCCTCCTGGGGGGATACCTGCTCAACAAGCAGGAGTGCTTTCTCACCCTTTCTTGTCCAAAGCAGCCACGTCCTCTACTCTCATGCCAAAGATGAACAGGTTCTCTTCCCCGGCTTCCTCGGCCATTTCCACGTTGGCCCCATCCATGGTCCCGATAGTCAGGGCCCCATTCAGCATGAACTTCATATTGCCTGTCCCCGAGGCTTCGGTGCCTGCGGTAGAAATCTGCTCCGACAGATCTGTGGCTGGAATGACTGCAAGCAAGGCATCAGTGATAGAATTAGTGATTCTGTCTCTCTGGATCAGCTTGTATGGTATCTAAGCATTCACCTAGCTGGCCTGTTTTAATCATTAAAGTAGTACATGTACATCAAGATAAACATTCAAATGGTGTAGGATGGATCTCACTCTTCCCCTTGGCTCTGGCAACCACTTTTGCCCATTTCTGATGTGCTTCTTGGTGGTTATGGCCACAATGCTAAATAACTCTATGCTTACACGACTCTTCCTTGGTCTATAAACTTTAAAGAGTATCTATTGACTCTCTGCTATAAAAGTCGACACTACTGTGAAATAAAATTCATATTTTATGTCAAGACAAGAAAAATTTAAACATGAAAAGTTTTCTCTGCCCTCTGGCCTCCTCTCTCCCCTCTCCTGTGCACTGTGTATCTGCATTATGCATGGACCAAACCTCCCTATCGGCAGAAATATCTACTCAGCCATAAAGAGCAACGTTCTCCTAGCACCAACAAGACAACTCCTTAAAAGATAACATTCCTCCTTGATCTTGTAAGGGGTCACAATGACCCACCACTTTGTACTTGAAGATCTGGATTGTGTAAACTGTCAATAATATAGCATTTAATGTAGAGCCCTCTGTCTCAAAAAACTTATATAACTGCTTTGACTTCTAATGGGTGGAACAGTTCTTGGAACTTTCTGATCTGCTGTTCCTGGGTTATAATCCTCAATTTGGCTCAAATAAAAATTTCCATTTCTTTCTTGGATGGATGGGCTGATTAATTTTTTATCAACCTTACATTTCTCTTCTCCCCCTTCTTCCTTTCAGTTTTTGTTATGGTTTTATTTTTATTTCTTCTATTTTATAACTTTATAAAATATATCTAAACTTCTCTTTCTTGATCCTTAAAATTCAGAATCTTTCCTGACCCCTCTTTTGCAATCTGAGGAAACTGGATTGTGCCATTCCTTCCACTCCTTACCACCTTCCTTCCACTTTCACTGCAGGGAAATAAGCCACAGGCAGCTGAGGTGTGCCCAGGGCAGACCTTTCACTCTGATTCACAGAGAAGTTCCTGCTGCCTGCAGCATCCCTCCTGTGCCTCCACTACAAAGCACAGGACCAATTCTCTGCTTTACTTTGAGAGCTTATTTGTGCATTAGACGTATCTTCATTTGCACCCATAAAAATCTGGCTCTTTTTTCTTTATGCAGACAGTTCTTAAATTGTAACATCAGAGGACCCAAAAACACCTCAAAAAGAGAAGGGTCCCTTTTCAATTTGGGAAAAGGGCGAACCCACAGTTGGCATTTGCATGTGGGTGGTGCTTTGTGATGCAAATAACAAAAGAAAGGGATGTTGGCTTCTTGCCAGTCTGGCTGTCCCCACATGGGAACTCCACGCCTGCTCTGAGCGCCTGTCTGAGGCACATCTAAGCCTAGGGATTTGGCAGCCTGACATATGCCCTCATTCCCTGCTGCCGCATGAACAAATGACAGCCCTTCTTTCCATGGAGTGACCAGAGGAATATCCGGGGATTGGGGCACTGGTGTTCTATGGCAAAACTGGGGCTGGGAACTGAAGATCTTTTTTTTCTTTTGTAGAGCACGGTCTGTACTTTACCAAAACCTCAGGGCCACCTCCTGTAACACCCAGCTCTGAGCAGCTGAGAGGAAACTGTGCTTGCAGATGTAACCTCTGATGTGAAGTCTGGGGACAGCCATCTCAGTGTCAGCTGGGTCCCCTTAAACATTCTTAGCCTAGGGTCTTATTCTGCCTAAGAGTGACACCTTCTATCCTAAGTCACTGGCTCCCGAGGTCAGCTGCTCCTTTTTTCTATAACGTGTAAATCCATCCCTAGCATGTGCCCTGGCCCCGCATGGTTTGTGAGGACAGCACTACCTTTTTCAGCAAGAGACACTCTGTAGTTCTCCAGGAAGATGAGTTTCAACTTGCTTCCAACCATGGGGTCATTGTTCACCACCTCTGCCACTGAAGTGATCAGCTTTATGATCAATTTGGCCATGTGATATCCTGGGGCAGCCTTGGGGAAGGGTGTGGACACATGACAGAACGCAGGCATGATGAAGTGGAGAAACGGCAAGAGACAAGAGCCCCCAAGTCCCCAGGGAAGAGAAGCAACTTACTTTGCCACCGATTATAACTGTTCTGGGCACGAAAAGCTTCTTCGGGTCTTTCTTAATGCCTGCAAAAGATGGAGAAGGGGATGGAATGGAGGACGGTGGATGGCCGGGGTGGTGAGAGCTCCACCTCTGGGGGCTGGTTGGGGGCTGCAGGGCTGACTCACGGTTGTACATGGTGACCACATGCAGGCAGTTCAGGAGCTGCCGCTTGTACTCATGGATCCTCTTCACCTGCACATCAAACATGGAGGATGGGTTGATCTTCACTTTGTACTCCGTCTCCAGGAACTGAGAAAACTTCATCTTGTTCTCCTGTTGAGACAGTGCATGGGGCCAGAGCCCTTTGGACTCAGAAGCATTGGGTGGGTGGTCTGTTTTTAAACAGTGGGGCATAAACCCTCCAAGCAAGTGCCGCCGGGAAAAGCATCCACACCGGGAAGCCTCACCTGCTTCACGTTGGAAATCTCCCGGAGGAAGATGTCATCGCCCAGGAAGCCGTTCAGCTTCGTCAGCTGGCTCAAGTCCTTCACGTAGTCCTCCCCGATTTTCTTTCAGTTTAAAGGAAGAGGTGACTTTAATCAGGGAAGGCAGTCAAGCCCACATGAGCAGTTTCTGTCAGTCTGTGGCAAGGGCCCACATTCCCCTAACACTCACACCCCACAGCACCCAGAATGGCTTCATTCACAGGAGATGCTAAAAATCCCGTGTGGGAAGAACACTTGCTATACCTTCAGTGGTATTAGGTGTTAAAAACAGGAAATCTACCTAAAAAGGGTGACACATAACCCAGGTTCTGCTAGTTACTATTAGAGGACAAACAAAGGTCCTGTTAGAGGACCTTTGTCATCCTCTTTTATTAAACAGGGGTACCATCTGTGTGTCACATGAGTACTGTTCACCAGGGCCAGCTACATAATGCGTGGGGTCTCTTTTTTTGAAATTAAGAATTTCAAGCTGGCTACAGCGGAGAATGAAACCAGTGCGGAGCCCTGTGGGGTTGCACACGGGCCGCTGGCTCAGGGATGACGCAGGCCCTGCTGCAGACTGGATTTGCAAGTTATAAGCGCACTCTCTGCCTCTTGAATCCTAATCAGAAACCCCCTTTCCCTCAGCACTTCCCGGTTACCTCTGCTATTAACTCTGCCAGGCCCGGGTTGCAGAGTAACAGCCAGCGCCTTGGAGTGATCCCATTGGTTTTATTCTGAAACTTGTCTGGTTCTAGCTCACTGAAGTCCTTGAATCTGGAGATGGAAGAGACACATCACTGAACTTGGCTGGAACGGCAGGTTCCTGCATGCTGCATGAAGTTCAGAGTTAGATCTCAGAAGCAGAGTGTAGGCTTAGAAAGATTAAATAAAAGTGGAGAGAGGAGGGGCTGACAGCAGCTATGGGTATCATTCTAAATAGAAATCCATTTGCAATTCAAAATAATTACAAGAAAAATCCAATCTAATCATCTCCGTATGATTTCCTGGCACTGACATAGATCTCAGACTTTTGAGCAGAATAGTTTTTTTTCCTTGTAAGTCTAGAATTAGGATGGTTCAGAGAGGAAGGCCTTTTCTTTTCCTTTTAGAGAAGGGTTCTTTGTATAGAAGACAATACTTTTAAATATTTAACGGGGCCTTTCCTCATCTCCGACCGCAACCCTGCCTTCACTAGCACCGTTCTATTCCTGAGCAATGTGAGACCCACTACGACAGGGATGGAGGCTCACACTTGGTTCTTCACGATGTCTGAGTGAATTTTAGCCACGCCGTTCACAGCGTGGGAGCCCACAATGCAGAGATGGGCCATGTTGATCCTTTTGCCTCCTTCCTCTTCTATCAGAGACATCCTTCTCAGGCGGTCGACATCTTTAGGAAACAAGGCGGCAATTTTCTAGGCAAAGGAAGAGAAAGGCCTTACTGGTCACTCAGGTTTCCAGCAAGCCTGGGATAACGTCATTCACTTCCCAACCAAAACCTTCGTTGGAGCAAAGGTAAAACTTCAGTCCCACGGAGAGGAGTGAAGATGCCTAGGGAGATGCCATCCCTCCAGGTTAGTATTTTCAAAAGGATGTCATTAACAGAGCCCCACCCAGACTTGAATGCTTGTGATGTATCAATGACTGAAAGATGTTTGGGCCTCAGGTTTGGTAGGAGGGAAGACTGCAGCCACCCTTAACATCTCTAGACCTCCTTCTCAAAAGGGTTATGAATCTGTCAAAGTGACTTACATCTAAATGCTTTTGATTCATCTCGTAAATGATTTGCAAATGTCGAGGAAGCAGCTTCTCCACCAGCTCCACGGGCCAGCGCTCCAGGGCTTCCGGGAGCACCGTGTGGTTGGTGTAGGCAAAGGTCTTCTGGGTGATGTCCCACGCCTGGGGGGAGAGGGGGCTCAGTGCTTGCCTCTGCAGGAGAGGTGGCCTGCAGGTGTGCCCCATCCTGCAGGCCGAACACTTCCTCAACTCCTGCCCGTCAGCAACAGGACAATTCTATCTGCATGTGTACAGTTAGACACAATTCCGCTAGGTTCCTGAATGCTCCAGGTAATGGGAACATGGTTTTTTTTGGGGGGGGGGGGGGAGGAAAAGAAAGCAGTAAATTGTCTTATAAAGTTTAGGACATCATGCTGATAAATCATCTCTAGTATCCTGTCTTTCATTTATTAAATAAACAAAACTTGAGGAATAAAACTTCAGTAATGTTCTGAGAAAGTACCAAGTATGTTTCAAATTGATGGGGACACCTTCAGTTAGCTGTATTCTGAGGCTAGAGAGTTTAATTTTGAATCCTTTTAGACACAAAAATGGCAAACACAATATAAGCCTTCATACAGCTACTGAGCTGTGTCCCATGAGTAATGTGTTTATTTATTTCTTAGTCTTACTCCCTGTAAAGCAGTAAGAACTGAGACATGTCAGCACCAGGGCAAAGTTTACCTTTAACTGTTGGAAGTTAGCAACAGTAACTTATTTTGAAAAACTGTAAAAGGTGCTTTTGGCAGAATCTCTTAACCACAGATATTCTGGTCAATCAAAGGAAAAAGAAGCCAAACTATCCAGACCTTGGACCAGGGCAGTTTTTCAATATCCACAAAAATCCTCATCAGCTCAGGGATGGCGAGTGCAGGGTGAGTGTCATTCAGCTGGATGGCAACCTACAAGGGGAAAAGAGAGCGATGTGAAGGTAACCGATGGCCCAGGTCCTTGTCCTCATCCATGCCTCATGCGTGCACCAAACAAAACGTCTACCCTCTATGGAAGGCTCTAAGTATACTACTTACTACTCGATTTTTTTTTTTTAATTGAAGTATAGTTGATTTAAAATATTGTGTTAGTTTCAGGTGTACAGCATAGTGATTCAGTTATATATAAATATTTTCAGATTATTTTCCATTATAGGTAAGTAAATTTCCTGTGCTACGCAGTAAATCCTTGTTGCTTATCTATTTTATGTGTAGCAGTGTGTATCTGTTAATCCCATACTCCTCGTTCGCCTCCCTCCACCCACTTTGGTAACCGCAAGCTTGTTTTCTATGTCTGTGAGTCTGTTTCTGTTTGGTATATAGACACTCAGATTTTTTTTTAGCACGGAGACAGAGGAGTAAATCTGATGGAAGTCCTGATACCCTCAGTTGTTCCCGCCTGCGTTCAGGCTGAATACTCGCCTGATCTGGGAAGGCGTCAAAGGCAGTTGCGGCACTACCGCTGGACCCGAGCTTAGAGGCTTTGAAACGTCGGATGACATCTTGCAAGGTAGCAGCCACTGCAAAGTACTCCTGCTTCAGTCTCAGCTCCTTCCCTTCAAAAAACTTCAAGCCAGAGAGACTGAGTGACAGGGCTCACATTGCTAGGAGTGGCCAGAATGTGGGTGGCATCCCCTACCAGGGGACTTCAAGGCTAAAGCCCATGGGATGTCTGGTGGAAGCTGGCAGGTTGAATGCCAAGCATCAGCCTCCTGAAACTCCACTAAAATGATGGTAAAGGGATTGAAAAAAGGCATACTGATAAAGGATGGAGGGAATGGAGAGAAGACAACAGCAGCAACTTTTCAGAAGCTGAAAAACAGATGGATAAATGGTAATTGAACCAGAAGACCCAGGAAAGCTGCATCCTGACCTGCTAGTGGAGAAAAGCCAAAGGAACAACCCAGTATATACACTGAAGCCCCCAAAAGGCCCAGGAATTGTCAGCATTGGGTGCCTTCAGAAGTAGGGGTGAAGAGGGGGTAAAAGGTTAGTGCAGAGCCTAAGAAGCAGTTGGCCTCAGACCTCCTCTCCAATTCCCTCAACTGGACAATCTCCTTTGCCAACTCAGGCAGAAGCTGGAGGTCTGTTCTCTGGAGACGGTATAACAGGGGTCTCTGGACTGAAGGGCAGCAGGTGAAGTCGGAGGTGGGGGTACCATCCCATACTAAAAATGGGGAAAGAGGCTCAGTGAAAGTTTATGTACTGAATGCTGATGCTTTCAGTCTTCATCTCCCAACTGAATTTGAGAACACAGGCAGCCAGTGTTAATTCCACCAGGAAAGAAGCTGCAAGCGTCTTCTCTAGGGAATTCGACCAGCCCAGGAGGGAGGACCTAAAGACATGGACATGAGGAGCTCCACCAGGAAGTGGCCCCAGCAGGTCACAGGAGAGGGAAACCAAATAGATAAATCCCAAACAAGTGTACAGAGCTCCCCAAAATTTGTCGGTACCTTTCTCTTAAGTTTCAGTGGGCAGCTAAGGACCATTAGACATCTAAGAAAAACTTCTCAAAGATGTTAAAATAATAAAAGCCAACTTAGAGGTAACAGAGATTAGAGAAAAGAATGATTATAAGAATACTATCAGTATCCTCAGACAGATTAGATATTGTATTCAAGAAATAAGATGCTTCAAGAAAATATCTAGAGCAAAAAAAGATTACTTGGAAATTAAAACATGACAGCCAAAGTGAAAAACCCAATAGAAGGACTGGAAGAGAGAGTTGTGATTGCCCAAAACAAGAGCAAGAAGACAAAGAGATGATAAATAAAAGAAAAAAGGTAAGAAAACTAAAGAACTAGTTGAGGATGTTTAACAATTCCAGACCATTTCTCAGAGAGCTGTAGTCCTGTGTCCCCAGACTGAAAGGGTACCCAGGCGTGATAAGTGAAAGCAGACTTACACCAAAGCACACCCCCCAAAATTTTTAGTACATTTTAGTACACTCAGAGGGAGGGGGTTTGGAGAGGGACAGAGGGAGGGGAAGAGGGAGAGGGAGACTAGAAGCTTTCAAAGGGGAAGAAAGCAGAATTCAAACAAAAGATCAAGAATCCGATTGCATTGTACTTTTCGGCAACACCAAAAACTAGGAGATTAAAAAAAAAAAAACTTTGAGTCTTCAGTATCCAGGCAAACTACCAATGTGAGGGCAAAATAAAGACATTTTCCAACATGCAAGGTCTCAAAAGAATTGACCTCACTTGCACCCTTTCCTAGGAAGCCCCAAGCGTGTGTACTACCAAAACAAGGGAGCAAACCAAGACGTGGGATCCTGGAAACAAATGACGCCAGAGAGTATATGAGCACAGACGTCCTCAGAACAATGGGAAAAGTAGATCCCAGGATGACAGTGGAGCAGCCAACCAGAAGAGATCCAGAAGAGACTTCAAAAAGACTGAGTCAACAGAATACCTAAGGTGTTTGAATATATTGAGAGGAAATTTATACGACTGGGGTAGAGTGTAGGATAAATTAGGGAAAAGTACTCAGAAAACCAAGCAAACAAACAAAACAATGATTAACTCCAGGAAAGGAGAACTTTTTAAGGAAAGGAAAAATAATCATGAGATGATGACGTGTATGTGCACAGATCAGCTGTCTGTAGCACTGACAGCGTCATAATAATGTAAACACTAGCTGAAGAGCTAGTGCAAATCACCATGTAATTCTGTTGAGAGACTGGGCATAGAACACGTGTTTTTGTGGTGGGGGTGGAAGTCTATGGGAGGAAGGGAGCTAAATTCTCATCTTCAGCAGCGGGGAGTCAATATTGTAAAAAGAGGAAATCACGAAGCAGCAGTAACAGCATGTTGTTAGAAATATGGAGGTAAGTATCCAGAAAATCAGTTCAAAGCAAGGGGATGTAGTTGCTTTGGGGAAGTGGGAAACAGGAGACTGATTTTATAGTAAGCCTCAGAGAGCTGCTTTTCTCTTTAAACTATGTGCAGGTACAACTTTGATAAGAGTTTAAAAACCAAAATAAAAATTTAAAGTCATTAATAGGAAACTGTCTGGATTGATATTACCAGTGGGAATTTATAGGTGGTAGAATTTGGAATTGTATTTAAGTGTATACACAGTACTTTGGGAACCTGAATACTCAGGTGATTTATTTATCTGAGCCCTGAAAGGTAAGTAGGAATCTGAGGTGAGCACAGAGGGCCGGAGTATTCCCTGAAGGCAGAGGAAACCTGGGCAAAGCATGGAGGTGAGAAAAAACAGGGCAAATAATCCTCTACAGCTGGGACCTATTGCTAGGGCAAGATCACGGAGGATGTGTCAGAGAACTGATGACCATATCGATGAAGATACACCTAAGATTCTGTACTTCTCTTAGGGGTAAGCAAAAGCCTTAAAGAATTTTAAGCAGGGCTTCCCTGGTGGCGCAGTGGTTGAGAATCTGCCTGCCAATGCAGGGGACACGGGTTCGAGCCCTGGTCTGGGAAGATCCCACATGCTGCGGAACAGCTGGGCCCATGAGCCACAGTTACTGAGCCTGTGCGTCTGGAGCCTGTGCTCTGCAACAAGAGAGGCCGCGATAGTGAGAGGCCCGCGCACCGCGATGAAGAGTGGCCCCCGCTTGCCGCAACTAGAGAAAGCCCTCGCACAGAAACGAAGACCCAACACAGCCATAAAAAAAAAAAAAAAAAAAAAAAAACCTCAAAATTATCATCCAAAGAGGCTGTGTCATTAAAAAAAAAAAAAAAAAAAAAAAAAGAATTTTAAGCAAGGAAAAAAAAAATCTCATTAGTTGCGGAGTGAGGACAGGGGGCAAGACTCTTGGAAGACAGACTAATAGGGCTATGGCCAAGCTGGGGAGAGGGAATGAGTCTGTTCTTGTGGTTACAGTACGAAAAAGATTTATCAACTTCTACTTAAAAACAAGCACAACACTGAGAGCTACCTTTTTTGCCCAGTGAATTTAGTCAACTTTGCACCCCATGCTAACCCAGTATGTGTTATCAACTGTTGTGGATGATTATTTCCAAGTAAAGTTAGGTTTGGGCCCTACTGAAGATAGGAGGATGAATTTCAAGCCCCTTCCTGCAGGCTTGGGTTTGGCTAGGCAGTGTGACCCCAGTCTTGGAAGGATTCTTACTTTAATTGACCTTGCAATAGAACAGTCTTTTGCTTTTGGGTTACAGATTTCTTTTAAGGTACTGAAGTCACATTCTTTCTCCCAAAGGAAAAATAACATATACCATTAAGTTCCTAAAAATGCTGCAGCAAATCCACTTAATCCTCCCTGGAGATGGGTTTAACACTAAGGGGACATCTGGTCTTAGGATCATTTATGTCCTAGTCCCCAAGATCCTTGTTTTGTGACATCTTTGTGGAGCAGAGTACTAGTTTGGTTGCTTCTGAGGTTATTATTTTTTTTAAAAAATTATTATAGCATCCAGAAAATTATTTTACTCATGGAGAAGTTAGAGCTAAGTATATTTAAACCCACTAAGAATCCATAATAGTCATCTGAGATCCAGTTCCAAGTGTTTTTTTTTTTAAACTAAGTTAGTAAACTTTGGAATGATCACCTATAAGAAAAAGTTTAATGAGATAAATAAGTGGCATAAGAAACAAGTGTCTGCTCCTGGGTCTATTCTGAGGTCCATGACCCCACCTTGCCTTGGGGCAGAGGGGCAGAGGAGACCCATGAGTGAGGGGAAGAGGACAGGCAAGACACCTCCAGGGACTTCTGATGCTGTGGATGAAATTTCTGTTTGGAAAGGAAGGAGTGCTTCACCTGTACTGCACCTCATCTTTTATAGCCAGGTTTTGTTTTGAAATACATGTACAGAGCCTCCCAATTTAGTGATGGGGTCACTAATCAAGGGCAAAACACCGATTCTGATTTCATGAATTGTACAAATTCGTTTTCCTTACATGGGTGGGAGGGGAAATCTACACAATTCAGGAAGAGATATGGTGATTATTCCTCACTGAAGGAAAAAACCCAATATTAAGTGTGTGCTTTACGGCTACTGAATAGGTGCTTCTGAAGTAAGCTGCTTCTGTTTCCACTGAGAAAGCAAGCTTGATCACTCACATTATCATTGGGATAGAGGACCCGGGAGATGTTCTCGGCCAGATTCCGGTCCAGCACAGCCTGAATGTAGTCTCCAACGTTAACTGAGGGAAATGTTAGAAAAATGAATAAACAGACGAGCCAGCCACTGTTTTCGGAAGCCCCTTGATCTCACCTGATGCTTGTTGGGTACCATGTGGGATTCCTAAAAATCCAAAAAGATTTCAGCAAACCTTCATGCTGTGATTCACATGACAGTCTGAGAGGGTTAGACTGAAGGATCGCTTTAACCGTGTCCTCCATACCTGCTCCATATAATGCTTAGTCACTAAAGAGTTCAGATCAGAAACTCAGCGCAACTTGGCTCTAATTATTGGACAGAAAGATGAAAGACACACACGAGGAAAGGGAGCCCACGCTGTACTCACAGTCTCTGAGGTTAAAGTCATTGGGTGCGCGAGCGGACCAGAGGCGCATGGTGTTGACCGTGTTGTTCAGATATCCAGGCACCGGGGTGTCATATGGAAGAGCAAGGACCACCTGGGGGGAGAAACCAAAGCAGCTACTCACTGTTTCCCACGTGGATGGAGGAGGTTGAACAGAGCTGGGAGACAGCAGCTGGAATTTGGTTCCTGGCTCCATCACAAACTCAAACTGTATGATCCCTAAACCAAGTTAAGGGTCCCAAGGCTGGAGGTGGTATTAGGGACCATGTCGGTCCTCCTCCCACTTGGAACAATCTGGATGGCTGGAACGACCCAGACAGATGGTCCCAGATGGTCCTCCACATCATTTCCACGTTGACTTCCCTTTGTGTCCCTTGCCCTGATCTGGACACAGATCTTTCATGTTTCAAGATCAAGCCATTGCTCTAAGAATAGCAAAATATGATGTGCAAAGTGGTAAATGTGAATCTGTACCCATTAAAAAACAGGAATCAAGATAAGTTTCATGTAGGTTATTCAATGATCTGATTTCAAATATGGTGAAAATTAGCAGAATAGGAAATTTATGAAGATAAATATTACATATGATGTTTAAAATGCTGTGCTAGATTTTTCAAAGCTGCATGAAGAAGAGTTATTTTAGTGATCTAACAAATAAGCTGATAATTAGCTGAGACGTGTCTAAGAGGTGAGCTTTGGAAAATTTAGTTCAATATTTGTGACAGTCATGGAAATAGAGAAGAACAGGAAGATGAACCATGTTTCACATGAATTTAAAATTTATGTGGGAGAAGACAATTTTCTATTCCCTGCCTCATCAGAATCAAGCTCTAAGGAAGGGGAATGACAGACTGATTGAATTGGAGGATGCTAGAGATCATCTAGTGCAACTTAACGCGTTTCGGATATGAGGGGAATGAAACTGAGAGAGAAGTGACTTACCCAAGGTCATAGTCAGTGGTAGTGTTGAAACCTAACCACAGATCTCTTTAATTTGGTCTGCTGAATTATGAGGGAATGAAACACTCTAGCCTACATCAATCAGTCACATACATTCAGTCATGCTTTCATGAACATCATAACCACAGAGTAATAAATCACATTTATTTGAATATCTTTTACTAGGAAATAAAGATCTCTGGAGTTCTAAGAGCAAGTTGTGGTCAATCAGGAGAAGTCATTTACAGAGTGGGACTCTGAGTCTGGGTTCAAACATGACTCGTCCTTCTGACCCTCGAAGCATAATTGAGGGAGCTGGGGATGCACGTGGCTTGGAGGTCCCTTTAGAGAACCTCAGGGAGAAGTTGCCACCTCAGAGCTCACACGAGGCTGTGCTTTCTTTGGGACGCTCCCATCGTGGTGGGAGCATGAGAGCCAGGACCCCTCATGAGCAATGTCCCATCGGCCTGGGCACTTGTTCAGAGATGCGCTGCAGTTTGAGGCTCTTCCTGAGAATCCTTCTTTCCCTCTCTCTCTTCACAGGTGTCACACCTGCGTTGCAGTCTGAAAGACATCCCCCCTCCTCCTGTTCCCTTTCCCTTTATCTTTCACAGGCATTTCTGCAATAGATCACTTGTACTTCTAATTCTCCCTTCTGTCTGCTTCCCAGAGGACCTGAACTGACACAAGAAATGAAACAAATCACTCAGTTTACTGGAAGCCTTCACAGCAGGCACACATGAGGTCTGACCTCAAGCTCTCTGACCTCACTAGCTACAAATCTGGGGCTGATCAGGCAGTGGCGTCAGTCCATAAAATTCTGCACAGATTGGGTCAGCTCACCCTTTATTACATCTGCCCCATAAACTTGCCTTTGTGGGCACAGAAAAACACACTCTCCCTAATTGAATTTCTGGATATATTATGAAAATGTCTAGAGGTGCTTTGTAAATATATCATCAGGTCATCATAAGGTCATCAGTGGGACCTACGAAGTAAACAGAATGCTTCCAGGATTGGGAGTATAACCTGCGTACGTTTAAACAGATCAGAAGCCACTGGAAGTTTTAGACACCAAATACTTGCTAGATTAATGCCCAAAACATGTGAGAATTCTTTAGGCATATTAACAATTGGTTTGTTGCAGTTCTTCTGATCATATTTGTAATCAACTGCAACTTAGTTGTGGTCTATTGTCTAACCAAAATAAAAGGGAAGGGGTGGACAGAGGGAAACATCTTGAAATTACAGTATTAGTTTATTCCTTATATCATTATATATAATGACCTATTTTAGCTCCTAATGCATTATTTCATATGCTGAATAAATCATGTTCAGATAGGAAAAACTTCAAAAAAAGTCTTTCTTTTGTGAACCGTGAATATCCTTGCATGGATTAGCAGAATAAAGCATCAGCTTAAAAGGCCACTATAACATGGGTCTTGCGTCCACAAACCAACTGAATTTAGCATTACAATACTGAATTTTGTTCTTGATTTTGCTATATAAGAACAGCATTTCCTTGGTCTTTACCATTTTCTTTAAGCTTTTAAAATGGCCAGTGAGACATCTTTTCTGGCGTAAGACTATATTTACTAAACAAATATCTCAAGTGGAGCCTCCAGTGACTGGACAATGCAATCCAGTAGTTCTTAGGGGTTATTTATCAGGACGTATGAAGACAGCAAAGCACAAACCACCACTAGAGGAGCTGAAAAGTAAATTGTTCAGTAACAGGGTAACACTCTAATCTGGTGGCAGGATAAATACACGGCCATGAATTAAGTACACTTGGATTGACACCAGCATTATTTCTCTAGAAGTGATTCGGCACACAGTAACAGAGTGCGTTTTGCAATATTTTGCATTGTTTTTCTTGACTTGTAATGAAGAAGAACTTTGGTAATCCTTTGAATAAATACGTCAGTTAAAAAATATTTACCCCCCAGGGGCTTCCCTGGTGGCGCAGTGGTTGAGAGTCTGCCTGCCAATGCAGGGGACACGGGTTCGAGCCCTGGTCTGGGAAGATCCCACATGCCGCGGAGCAACTGGGCCCGTGAGCCACAATTACTGAGCCTGCGCGTCTGGAGCCTGTGCTCTGCAGCAAGAGAGGCCGCGATGGTGAAGAGGCCCGCGCACCGCGGTGAAGAGTGGCCCCCGCTTGCCGCAACTAGAGAGAGCCCTCGCACAGAAACGAAGACCCAACATAGCAATCAATCCATCAATCAATTAATCAATAAAATAAATCTTTAAAAAAAAAAAAAAATTTACCCCTTAGAATTTACAAGTCAATGTACATATGGCAGTGGGGTGAGGAATGACATTTAACTTTATTCAATCTTGGTTTCAACAGCTTTATATAAAACTGGAGAGCTAAGCATGCTGGGATTATAGAATTGATTAATCTCTTATAAACTGGATGACAAAATGACCCTGGGAAGTCACTTGACCTTGGGGAAGTCACTTCTCTCTTGGCCTCAGCTCCCTGGTCTCCAAAATGAGTGGGTTCCACTAAGAGAAGTAACAGATTTATTTATAAAAATATACTCTATTATTCAATATACAACACACTATACTCAACACCATATACACGTCGTACTCTGTGCCATCCTCTATACAATGCTCAGCGCGAGGACTCTCAGAATACCTGTGTGTTGATCCACTTGGCTCCGGCCTCTGTGTGCTCTACTTTCCCGTAGAAGTGAACAGGCAGCATGAACTCGGGGCGGGCCTTCTCCCAGGGGTTTCCATGCCTGAGCCAGTCATCTGCCTCTTCTATCTGCAAAAAGGACATGGCTTAGAATTTGTTTTTCAGGAGCAGTGGACCTAGCCCTTCAATTATATCAAATTAAAAGTATTTTTGGGGACTTCCCTGGTGGCGCAGTGGTTAAGAATCAGCCTGCCAATTCAGGGGACACAGGTTCGGTCCCTGGTCCAGGAAGATCCCACATGCCTCGGAGCAACTAAGCCCGTGCGCCACAACTACTGAGCCCACGTGCCACAACTACTGAGCCTGCGCTCTAGAGCCCGTGAGCCGCAAACACGGAAGCCCGCGTGCCTAGAGCCCGTGCTGTGCAACCAGAGAAGCCACCGCACTGAGAAGCCCACGCACCGCAACGAAGAGTAGCCCCCGCTCGCCGCAACTAGAGGAAGCCTGCGTGCAGCAACAAAGACCCAACGCAGCCAAATAAATAAATAAATAAATTTATAAAAAAAAATATATATTTTTGACTGCATCAACTCAAGAATACTGTTTTGGCAAGAAAGATGTTGGTTCTGTCAATCTCAATTCATCTTTGTTATTGTCGTACAGCCTAAATCAACAACAATACTGGCTAGTATTACTCTAAATGTTTTATACATATTATTGCATTTAATCCTCATAGCAACACTATAGGAGGGAGCTATGGCTTCTCCCTTTGTTAAGGAAATTGTAACTTGCTCAAAGTTGCACGGATAGTAAACGATACAGGTAAGATTTGATGGTAGGTCTGTGGGTTCTAAAGCCTGTGTCTTAACATCTGTGAACCCAATTGTCTAGCTTGAGGGAAAGAGAGAGGCTTCCCAGGGATGTTTATTGTTGGATACCTGGACCTGATGGGTCCTACATTATGGTTTTTGTCAAGAGCTTTGTGCCTTGAAAGCACAGAATCGGTTGAGAAAAACTACTCATAGAAAGCTCCCTTAATAAAGCTTATTTCAGTATAGGTACAGAACACTATTACTTTTTTTTCATTTTTTAATTTGAAGTATAGTTGATTTACAATATTGTGTTAGTTTCAGGTGTACAGCATAGTGTTTCAGTATTTTTGCAGATTATATTCCATTATAGGTTATTATAAGATAATAGGTATAATTTCCTGTGTTATACAGTATATCCTTGTTGCTTATCTATTTTATACATAGTAGTTTGTTAATACCATATCCCTAATTTGTCCCTCCCCCCCTTCCTTCTCCCCTTTGGTAACCACAAATTTGTTTTCTATATCTGTGAGTCTGTTTCTGTTCTGCGTATGCATTCACTTGTATTATTTTTTAGATTCCACATATAAGTGATAACATATAGTATTTGTCTTTCTCTGTGTGACTTATTTCACTAAGCATAATATTACCTAGGTCCATCCATGTTGCTGCAAGTGGCAATATTTAATTCATTTTTTATTGCTGAGTAATATTCCATTGCATATATATACACCACATCTTCTTTATCCATTAATCTGTTGATGGGCACTTGGGTTGCTTCCATGCCTTGACAGTTGTAAACAGTGCTGCTGTGAACACTGGGGTGCATGTATCTTTTTGAATTAGCGTTTTCATTTTTTCCAGATATATACCCAGGAATGGAATTGCTGGACCATATGGTAGTTCTATTTTTAGTTTTTTAAGGAACGTCCATACTTATTTCCATAGTGGCTGCACCAATTTACATTCCCATCCACAGAACACATTTTGTCGTCTTTGTTTAATTTAATCCTTATGTAATTTTGATCTGATAATGAACTATTATTTATTTATTTATTATATTTTATTTAGTTATTTGGTTGTGCCAGGTCTTAGTTGCTGCATGTGTGCTCCTTCGTTGCGGCCGGGGTGCGGGGGGGGCCCTTAGCTGCAGCATGTGAACCCTTAGTTGCAGCACACATGTGGGATCTAGTTCCCTGACCAGGGCTGGAACCCGGGCCCCCTGCATTGGGAGCGCAGAGTCTTAACCAGTGCGCCACCAGGGAAGTCCCATGAACTATTATTTCTAATTCATTTTGAAAATGACATATACTAAAATGTAAGGAATTTATTTTATTGACAATTTCAACATTTTCCCATGTATTTATGTCAATTTATGACAAAATAGTTCTCAAAAAATTTTAAAATCTAATTTGTATTTAGGGTATCCTAGACATCAAATGCATTTTGTTTTCTATAAAAAAACAAATAAAAATGCCAAAACAAGAACAAAAAACACATGGTGGGGCAGGGGTTGCATTTTTTAAAGTAAAGGTATTATGAGTGATACCTTTAAAATAGTCCTTATATTTTAAAAAATGCAATCGTGTTCTGGCAAGAAGGGAGGGGTAAGGTTTTTAGTACAAAGCTCCCTTGTCAATGAGATTACCCCCAATATGGTTATTTTACCTACCTGATTCCTCATCCTTCCCTCTTAGAAAACTCAGCTTTAGTTTAAAAGGATATTAATGATGAATTATGACACAATGCTGGATGCTTCATGATCACCTACGTATGAGTTCAGTGTCTGCCCCAGGCACAGTGTGGAGAGAGGCAAACAAACACAGCTATCTTTTGAAATATTAGACAAAACATTAATGTCAACAGCCAGACAAGCAAACACACATCCATTTATTCAAACATTGATCATATTGGGAACGCCAGTAAGCTGCCCATAAACAAGAACTACCAGTGTCATGATGAATGAAAAGGGGACACACAGAAACAACATCTTTAGATAGAAGGTCTGGAATTAGAGAGCTTCAGGAGGATGTAGCAGATGCAGGATGAAGCCTAGGGAAGGCTGGACCTAGATGTGAGCTAATCAGTACAGTGCACCTTGTTAAAATGCAGAGTCTCAGGCAGTCTGGGGAGGGGTCTCAAATTTTGCATTTAAAAATTTGCATCTGAACATGTAGCCAGCGGGTACATGGTGCAGCCGGGAGCTACACGGCGATACAAAGTCAGGAACTGTAATTCAGAATTGAGACTTCGGCTATCCCATTCATAAAGAGGACAAAAAATACAATTAAAATTTAACAAGGAAAGGATTGAATTTTATCAGTTGATAAGAAATTGGTTAAGTTAGAGTCCTCTAGCTCATGTTAATAACTAGAAACTCTATGAAAAATAAATGAGGTTATGCACAAAGATCAAACATCCTGACTTACAAAACACTTCACGCTGCACTTAAGCAAGGGCAGGTTCTGGGTTTCAAATACTGGTCAATGTGAACACACACTGCTTCCTGTAACAGGAAAGAACCTTACGGCCTATTTGCTTCATTTCAGCACTCAGGACTGTTGCAAAATACACCTTAAGTTTTTACATGAACCAGGAGGACGATGAAGCAGAAACAGCATTCCTCTCGAAAATCATGTGCACAGGTGAGCTGACAACATATTTTCTGCCGAAGAATGCAGCAGAAGCAGACTCTTCTCCCCTCAAGCAGCGTGAAATGCCCGTAGAAGAGAGGCTGAGCTCTGGGCTTCCCACCACGGGCCCCTCCTGGCCTCCTTTGCAAATCAGAGGCCGCATTTGCTCTTTTGAGGACACGCTGTTAAGTGACAAGGGACTAGTCAGCCAGTCACTCTCAATGTTGGTCTGGTTTTTCCCTGCCAAATAATGGCTGGTTTTAATTTCACTGGGTTAACAAGTTCTGTAGGAGAATAGGACTCCTAGTTTGCTGTTCTTTATTGAGTCTCTTCCTGATTTTGGCAAGGAATCAGTCAACAATTCCCTCAGTTATGCAAAGCTTGTTTTTAAGGTAAATTGAAAAACAGATATTTCATAAAAGCAAGCTGTTCTGAGCAGATCGGAGGAGAAAGAGAGAACCGCCTCCAGCCACCCCAACTCAATCCACAGAGGCTGCGGGATGGTGATAAACCTCCTTTCTGTCTTGCTTTCTTCCAACAAATTAACAAACTGGTCTGTAAATTTAGATTTCCATGTAACCAGTGATCCCTGAGTGCACTAACTTGCTGAGCCATATGAAGGGCAGGGGCCAGACGGGAGGAGAGCTTTCATTTATATGCAAGTGGGCTGTGTGGATCTGAACATCCCAGATGAAAAGGAGCTGAGACAAAGCAAGCAGGAGACTGTGGCGAGAGGAGCAGCGTGCCCGCCTGGGTGGTGGTGGCAGTGGTGGTGGTGTGTGCGGGGGGATGCGTGGCAGCTGGATCTGGGGTCTTCCTGGAGAGATTACTCGGTGGACTCTATTCCAGCCAGCATGGAAGCAGAGGTCAGCTCAGGGCCTCTGTGAGTGACTGAATTCCAAGAAACGCTTTTCCCCTCAACTGTGGGATACACAGGACATGAAGAACCAGTGAGCAAACATCAGGGGTTGTCAACAAACTTTGCTTTCTGATGGTACCAGTCATTGGTAAATGTTTCTGGGGAGCACCAAGAATTCAACAATGGCCAGGAGAAGCTTGTTGGGTAATGTGAACTGTGCATGGCTAGGTATAGCAGGCTTCTAAGAGAAAGAATGTTCCAGCAGACTGTTTGATTCAACCCTGAGGTTTCTACTGTCAGCGTCTTTCCACTCAGAACTTTAGTGCGTGACTGTTAAACTTTAACGTGAAGCTGTCGCAACTGTCTTTCCCCCTCTTCCTCCCAGTGGCCAGTCATTTTCAGAGGACTATTCTGAGAAGGTTTCAATGATCCCCGTTAGAGTTCGAGGTAAGTCAAGCATTTTAGCAATAAAATTATTTTCCTTGGGGGGCGGGGTGGAGTTCACAACGAACACTTTATTACTGCAAATCTTCCTTGAAGAGAGCCTTCAAAAACTGAAAGTCCATCAACCTTTAAAAATCTTCCTAGCTTGTGCAATTTTCATCAGCCTTCTCCATCGTAAGAGCAACGATGTAGCTGATGGGAGTAGGGCAGTGACCATGCCCCCAAAAGGCATTCTGCTTTCCTGGAAGATATTTTTTGTTTTTTCATGGAAACAGTTTCTTTTTTATGTTTGCTTTTTAAAATCCCATCCCAGTGAACAATGGCTATGGTAGATAAAATTAGGTGTCCTTCTGACTCAATTTCAGTTGTAATGAAAGAAGTGATGATGTAGTAAAGCTAGCTTTGGAGACTAGCAAAAGCCACTTGGGCTCTCTTTTTCCTTTAAGAACACTAGAATATATACTTCTTGGGTCTCACAGGAGAGAAGGGATGGTTTCCTGAAATAAGGCCATTTAAAAGTAGCAAAGGTCATAGGTGGGATTAATAAAGAGTGACCTTTCATAAGACTTTGGGGAAAATGCACTTGAAAGACAATTTTTTGAGATTGATCTGCTGAGTTAAAAAAAATCTTTCACAGAAAAGTAAGAAATAAAATCCTTAAACATTCTGGGGTATAATGAGTACCATACAGGATACAAAGACTGAGAATGGATCCATGTATCGCTTGGTCAGGTTGTGTTAAAATCTTGGTCCTACTGGAAATGCCAGCCAAGCTAGGCTTCTCACCATGTAGCCCTAGATTACTTCACTGTGGAAGGGAACCAATTATTTTGTTTTTATATCTTTTTATGATTATAAAATACACATTTCTTATGAAATATGAGTCATGTAGGAGAACAAACAGAAGATAGTCAAAGTCACCCATAATCTTATCTCCCAGAGATAATTAATTACTGTTGAAGCTTTGACGTCTTTTTTTTTCTAGCACTTTATCTTTTTGGTTTCCTTTGGATAGGTCATACTATCCAAATGATCCTATACCTCCTTTTTTCAACTATCATAAACAATTTCCCATTTCATTATAATTAATTAAAAACATGATATTAATGGTTGCATTAATATTTTACTATATAATACCACAATTTAAAAAATTATCCTCCTTTTATTAGGCCAAATTAACATTTCATTGAGTGCCTATTTGTGCAACAGACATTTTACATATTTTCATAGTTCTGTGAAGCTGGCATCTCCATTTTGCAGACAAGAAAAGTGAGGCTCAGAGAAGCTAGGTAACCTAATCAAGGCAACAAACTTCATAAGGGTAATGAGTTGCACTTAGGCCTCAAATTAGAAATTAGATCTCATATTAGGGCCCAATTTTTTTTCTACCCAATGCTGCCTCCTAATTGATTTAGGAGTAGCTAAAGATACACTGGTTCTTAACAAAATCTGGAAGTTTGTCTTTCAATATGTTCCCAATATTCTCCTCCTGGGACTTCCCTTGGTGCATTCTCTTATCATGTCAAATCTTTTAGTGCCCTCCTTCTTTGGCCCAGAGTGTCCAAACACGGAGGGAGGGGAGAGTGGATGGCGGTGACACTCGGCTTCTCATCCTTCCTCTCCCCTGGGATTAGCTCCAACCTAGGTCCCCCAACCCAATGGCTGATCACGCTGACCTTGGACTGACTCTTGGGAGGGCTCAGAGAGCTCAGGCTTCTTGAAAATCCAGTATCTTTTTGTCAATGATGTGCGTGTATGAGACAAAGATAGGGAGAGAAAAAAACCTAAATCACACTTAGCATCAGGGAAAACTGTCCATGCCAGGGCTGACTGTAGTTCAAAGAGTTACCACAGATAAAGAGAAACAAATACTTAAGAATCTAGTTTGGTTATATAAAAATAAAATGAGAGTCATTTGTATGGATTCATTACTATTTGTGCAATTTTCTACAGAGCACTATAATTATACATATTAAATATGTGCCAGAGTTTTTTGATATAATAGTTAACAGGATTGCCTGCTTTCGTCTTATAAAAAAATTAGAACACTGAGCTTACATATCTTGTAAGATAGGCATGTTAAGGTGGGCAAGACTCTGAGTGTAGAAAAGAATACTGAATGTGGACCTGGAAATCTGGGGATATACAGCCTTATTTGCCAGCTGTGTGATCTGAGGTGACTTCACCTCTTAAGACCCTCAGTTTTCTCACCTACAAAAATGGTGACATGCTTCCTACTATCAAGAGTTATTGGGGGACTTCCCTGGTGGCACAGTGGTTAAGAATACGTCTGCCAATGCAGGGGATACGGGTTCGAGCCCTGGTCGGGGAAGATCCCATATACCACAGAGCAACTAAGCCCGTGCGCCACAACTACTAAGCCTGCGCTCTAGAGCCCACAAGCCACAACAACTGAAGCCTGCACGCCTAGAGCCCGTGCTCCGCAACAAGAGAAGCCACTGCAATGAGAAGCCCACGCACCGCAACGAAGAGCAGCCCCCGCTTGCCGCAACTAGAGAAAGCCCACGCACAGCAAAGAAAACCCAATGCAGCCAAAAATAAATAAATAAATTAATAATAACAATAAAAAAAGACCCAACGCAGCCATAAATAAATAAATTTATTAAAAAAAAAAAAGAAAAAAAAGAGTTACTGGGGAAGATCATGAGCCAAAAGATATGCTCCTCCATTTTATATGCTGCAGAGATAGGACATGGCACATTATAGGTAGTCCACATTCAGGCAATCAGTGATAAATATTTTCAGAGCACCCTTGTGAGTCTGGCACCGTACAAGATGCTACGGATCTGGTGGTGAATGATATTGGGGATACCGGCAGGCTCTCCGCTCTTAGGGAGCTTACACCTCAAAGTGGGAAGACCGACAGTATTCACTCATGTCAACCAGATGCCACAGAAAGCAGTAAAGCTCTATGTAAAATGTCCATAAATTATAAACCATCCAGAACACCATGAAGACAAAGTACTTTAATGACAAAATTAAACAATATGTCTCACATACCTGCCATCCTTCTCGAATCTTCTGATTGAAGATTCCATATTCATATCGGATGCCATAGCCATAGGCTGCAAGTCCCAGAGTTGCCATGGAATCCAAGAAGCAGGCTAAATTAAACAGAGCACAGGCAAAAGGCAGGGTCATCAAGGTTAGTCAAAATTTTGTCTTTCTCTAAAAAACATGGCAGCCACAAAACATTTCTCTATGAGAAACCATATTTGTATCTTAAAGCACAGAGACTGCTGCACAGTGGGTATTAAGTTTTTAAAATAACACTTTTTTTCTAATTATAAAATAAACTATAGAAGAGGTAGAAAATACAAACATGTATAAAGAAGAAAACAGACATTTATTACCTCACTATCCAGAAATAACCACTGTGTTGGCATTTCATCTGAGAACAGGTAAGGAAGCTGGTCTACGTTAGAAATGTCCTTTATTATGTCTGTTCTTCACACTGCCCTTTCTAGGGGAAGCTGTCTCCATCCCCCTCTGCTTGAAAAGACGTGTATAATTTACATGTGACCCATCTGCCGGACTAGCTGGACATCTGGGGCAGACTCTCTTTCTGGCTAATGGAATTCCAGTGTGGTTCACATACCAGGTGGCCTTATGCTTCAGGGAGGCTGGACCAGGAACTGAATCTTGACTGGTCTAAACTTCTAAGCTAATCATAGTAATTTTATGTCCTTCACCAGTTTGGGTTTTGGCATAAGCATACAATGACATTCAATCCAATGAGAGGTGCTAGAAAGTCTGCTGGATACAGTGAAAGATTTTCCTTACCGCTGCCGTCTTTTTTCCATGAAGGTAAAGTCAAAAGAACCATAGAGACCCAGAGTCCTGACAGAATTGTGCTGCTGAATAAATTAATCTTGGAATGGCCAACCTCTGAAGTTCTCGTTCTGTGATAATACATGTCCTTGTTGGCGGAACTAGCTTTTGCTAGGTTTTCTGTTCCTTGTAGCCAACGGCTTTAATGACAGAGCACCTGATCTAGAGCAGCCAATCAACAGGCTGGGTAGGATCTATCTTGTGGTCAGGAGCAATTTTAGGGGTTACGCTAAGCATATTGCCCCTCTCAGGAATCTGAACTGGGAAATATACAGAGAATGAGAAAATATAGTAGGATCTAAAACTGAAAAGAACATTGAAAATTGTTGATCAAACAGGAAGAGACTGAGCTAGGTTCATGGTGGACTCCTAAAACAGATCCACAAAGGCCAATGGCCAAGACCTTCAAGTTACTGTAACATCACCACGGTCTTCCGGTCCCTGTGCTCATGGGGCCTGGCTCTGTCCCAGTTCCTGCTCTCTCGGAGCTGTGGCGATTTGTCTTTTCCTGGGTCCTGATCAAATTATCCTGAGAGCCTCACCAGAATGGGGTCCCAGTTTTTTCAGTCTGGTAAGAGATGAGGTCATCTAATGAGAATTACTCAGCCTCATTCACCCCTTCCCTGTCAGGCCCAGAGTGGGGTTAACCCTGCCAAAAAATAGGCTTGTGACTTTACATAAAACGAAGGCAGGCTACCTTGTCAGTCTTAGATGAGCATGCTGTTGGCTCTGCTGGTCTTCCTATAGCTCCATGGAAAGCCTACTAATTACCCGATGATTAACTTCTCAAGGTGGCCAAGTATGCCAAAGGCAGCGTTTTCTATGACTAATTGCACCGTTAAAACACATGGCCACTGATGAGTCTTGGGAGGCACTGGCTGCTCGGCGGTTCCGACGAGCGGCTGCTGCTGGTGGTCTTTCTGCAGATGTATTGCTGTCACTGAACACTGGCCCATTGGAAAGCACTAGAGAAGCTCAGCCATCAGTATGTCCAAGTACAAACTGATTATGTTAAGACATGGAGAGGGTGCTTGGAATAAAGAGAACCGTTTTTGTAGCTGGGTGGATCAGAAACTTAACAGTGAAGGAATGCAAGAAGCTCGGAACTGTGGGAAGCAACTCAAAGCGCTAAACTTTGAGTTTGATCTCGTGTTCACATCCATCCTGAACCGATCCATCCACGCAGCCTGGCTGATCCTGGAAGAGCTGGGGCAGGAATGGGTTCCCGTGGAAAGCTCCTGGCGTCTCAATGAGCGTCACTATGGAGCCTTGATCGGTCTCAACAGGGAGCAAATGGCTTTGAATCACGGCGAGGAACAAGCGAGGCTGTGGAGAAGGAGCTACAGTGTGACCCCACCGCCCATACAGGAGTCCCATCCTTACTACCACGAAATCTACAACGACCGGAGATATAAAGTGTGCGACATTCCTTTGGATCAGCTGCCACGATCCGAGAGCTTAAAGGATGTTCTGGAGAGACTCCTTCCTTATTGGAATGAAAGGATTGCTCCTGAAGTATTAAGTGGTAAAACCATTCTGATATCTGCTCATGGAAATAGCAGCCGGGCACTCCTGAAACATCTGGAAGGTATCTCAGATGAAGACATTATCAACATTACTCTTCCTACTGGAGTCCCCATTCTCCTGGAACTGGACGAGAACCTGCATGCCGTTGGACCTCACCAGTTCCTGGGCAACCAAGAGGTTATCCAAGCAGCCATTAAGAAAGTAGAGGATCAAGGAAAAGTGAAACGTGCTGACAAATAAAATCTTTCCCACGTGCTAGCTAGGGATAGCTGCAGAAGGATTGGTATGCGGTGTGTTGTGGGTGCTGATCTCGTTTTTTTTTTTTTTCTTTTTTTTTTTTCTCCCCCGCTGATTTTTCCTGATTTTCCCAGATCTAGGCTGTGGGGTAGAGTTTGTATAAGTAACTAGGTAACTTATGTTGGCCCAGATAAAGGCTTTAGGATGCCTGAGTGCTAATGTCATAAGCCTTATGCGTTAGCCCCTGCCGGCCTCATTTGAATTAGGCACTAAGTTAGTCACCAGTGGGGCTTAATCAATGTCATAAGTTTCCGAGATGGGGGAGCAACAAGTGGAGGTCAAGTTCAAGGTATTCCTCATTCAATAAATCAGTATAGAGTGACCACTGACAGGCACTACTTACTCCAATAAGTAGTTCACATTTATATTTACTGAGACTTTCTAGGATGATAATAAAGGGTGTTAGATAACACACTATACTTAAGTATTTATTACTAGTCTTTTCCTCTAGGGAAAGGGATGCTTTGATAGGTTAAGACTAGAGGCCCATTAAATGGGAGAGTCACGGATGGATTCCTCCAAGACGGCCAACAACAAACACCAAGGCCCTTTGCCTCATGACATTTGGTGGAATTCCTCTCTGGCTGCTAGAATTAGCAGCATATAGACAGCTATAGCTGTTCGTGTTCTCTTTTTGTTTTATTTTTGCTTTTTAAACTTTAATTTTGGGGTCTTTAAAATTAATTTAAAAATAAGTTCTGTGACTGAAAATGGTACCATCCCAAGAATTTCCATATGATTCATAAATATTAAGTATAGGCTGCTGAATTATTCTCTGCTCTTATCTTCCTATAACACAAAGAGTTGTACTTATTTCAACACATAGACATGCCTAATTCTCTAAAAATTGAAGGTCGGGTCAGGGGAAGGTAGAATATAGTGGGTGTAATTTTATTCACTTGAACAGGGGAAATGGTATATTCGCACTTGTCACATACATTTGTTCTTTATCTGCTGAGGGCAAAACATTATGGTACGTAGTCTATAGTATTCAGGGTAGGCCACAGACAGAATTGACTGCTTATCAATCTTAATGATATACGATGTTTTTAGATGCTGGAGATAGGTAAGTGATCATTTCTTTAAGCTACTGCCTTATTTCAGAGCAAGTGACATATATTTCAGTGATAAAGTCATGTAAACAATTTACAACTATAAAAGCTGTTACAGATAAAAAACAAACAAACAAAAAAAACACATGGCCACTAATGTAGTAAGGAATAAACAATATGAAACACATGTAAATGGAGTTCTAGTCATTTGAAACTGTGTGTAAAATTAAGAGATTGTGGAATCATTTCTAAAAGAGAAGACGTAGATATTTATTTTTCATAGAGTACAATCTGATACATGTGTGGTCGTACATTCTATTATTAAATTTAAATTTCACAAGTAAATAATATAGTAACATCCTCTTTGTAAAAACAATTAAAATGTTACCGACAGGGCTAGCAGCCCTTTTGACTGCCGCCCCCAATTCTGTGCTCCTCTCTAGAGAAGGTCACAGGGAGCAGTTCAGTATTTCAAATTCCAGACTTTTTCTATGGATTTACATATATACATTCTCACATAAAATATTAATTTTTAAAAAACATAAATGTTATCACACTGTGTGGCTTTTTTTTTTTTTAAATACAGTACCAGTTGTTTTTTTTTTTTAATTATTTATTTATTTATTTATTTATTTTGGCTGTGTTGGTACTTCGTTTCTATGCGAGGGCTTTCTCTAGTTGTGGCAAGCGGGGGCCACTCTTCATCGCCGTGCGCGGGCCTCTCACTATCGCGGCCTCTCTTGTTGCGGAGCACAGGCTCCAGACTCGCAGGCTCAGTAGTTGTGGCCCACGGGCCCAGTTGCTCTGCGGCATGTGGGATCTTCCCAGACCAGGGCTCGAACCCGTGTCCCCTGCATTGGCAGGCAGACTCTCAACCACTGCGCCACGAGGGAAGCCCAACACTGTGTGGCTTTTAATGCAACTTGTTTCCTCTGCCCCCGGCCCCTCACCTCTTGGAGGTCTATGCAGGGAAGTACAAATAGTTCACTTTTAGGTTGACACATATTATTCTGTAACATGGGGTTCCTCTACTTTTTTACCTGTTCTATCAATGGACATTAGGTTATTTCTAAAATTTTGCTTTTACAAATAATACTGTAGCAATATTTTTCGCATGCCTCCTTGTGTACATGTTGGAGTATTTCTTTAGGGTAGATATCAGGAGGTAGAATTGCTTGGTGGTAAGGATGCATATTTTTAATTTAATGGCACTGGTATTATATTTTTAATGTTTTCCTCTATATTTGTGGAAAAATCATTTCCTGGATAAAGCAAAGAACTCAAACTTCATCCATATAAAAAAAAAAAACTTGTTAATTAAATCATACCAATAGTATAACAAGTGTATCACTGCCTACTAGTCAATCAAAAAGCAAACTGTTAAGTGCACAAGACGATAACACAATGGCTAAACAACTTAGGTGCTACCACACAAGTATGTGAATTGAGCAGCTGTGAACAAATAAAAGTGAAGTGAAGGGGCCACTCTGGAAACCCTTAAGCGCACAGGAAGGATCTGGTTAGCTTTGGGGTTTGAAGCAATGTCTCCAAACTTTTTAAGCAATGTCTCTTTTGTTAAAGATCCTTTCTCTACTGTTTGTCTAGCACTGGTCAAACCACCGTGCAGACTCAGAAACAAACACATCTACAACCAGCTCACACTGTGCACTTCTAGACAGTCTTCTGGTTCTTTAAGCACGGTTGTGCATGGCATCTGAGACGGCGTCAAGGGCCAGACAATAGCACACTTACCAGCAAGCCTCCCAAGACCACCATTGCCAAGCCCAGCATCTTCTTCAACTTCTTCTAACTCCTCCATATCCAATCCAAGCTGGTGATGAAAGAAAAACAACACAGGACGTGGATACAAACTTTAGATATACAAACAGGCCACTTCAGAGAGAACAGTCATTTCCTAAAGCTCTGGGTTGGGTCTTCACGTTCATCTGTGAACTCAATCCTGCCAGGTCCCTCACTGCTTGAACTGGCATCAGATACCTGCTGCAGATGCTGGTGACTGAAGATGCAAACTGTCCGAGATGGCACAGCAGCAGCTTGGAGAAGAGTATGGGCTCTAAATGTCCATTACCGACTCTGTTACTTCTTAGCTATATGACCCTGAGCAAGGCAGTAAATCTCATTATGCCTTTCATTTCTCGTTTAAAAATGAGGATAACAGTATCTATTTCATTTAGGGCTGTGAATTAAATGAGATTATACAAACAAAGCACTCAATGATTCCTGGGTAGATATTTCTCGATAAATGTTGCCTATTACTATTTCTGAAAATTATTTTTTGTTGTCAGGGTAAAACCTCAGAAATAGTCCCAGTACCAAGTTGATACTAACTGGACTAAATTTTGAAAATTACCAAAAGGTATGAGGTCAGATTTTCTGGGATGGACTAAAGTTCATCTTTTCATGACCACAACATATTTACTCAGTAAGGTCAAAGGTTGTTAACCCAAAATCAGTTAGTGAGTCACTGCCCATGACACCGGGGGCCAGACAGCAGTCAGGGAAACCTCAGCCCTGTGGTCCTGCTGGATGGGCCTAAAATCCTCTACTTCTCTCTGGGGTAGATAACAGACTTGGGGGGGGATAGTGGGAGGGGGAGATAACTTAGGAGTTGGGATTAACACATACACATTACTGTATATAAAACAGGTAAACAACAAGGACCTACTGGGCTTCCCTGGTGGCGCAGTGGTTAAGAATCTGCTTGCCAATGCAGGGGACACGGGTTTGATCCCTGGTCTGGGAAGATCCCACATGCCACACAGCAACTAAGCCCGTGAGCCACAACTACTGAGCCCGCGTGCCACAACTACTGAAGCCCGCGCGCCTAGAGCCCGTGCTCTGCAACAGGAGAAGCCACCACAATGCGAAGCCTGTGCACCGCAACGAAGAGTAGCCCCCACTTGCCGCAGTTAGAGAAAGCCCGTGCGCAGCAACGAAGACCCAATGCAGCCAAAAATAAATAAATAAAATAAATAAATTTATAAAAAAAAAACCAAAAACAAGGACCTACTGCATAGCATAGGGAACTATACTCAGTATCTTGTAATAACCTATAATGGAGAAGAAGCTAAAAAAGAATATATAGCTGAGTCACTTTGCTGTACACTTGAAACTAGTACAACATTGTAAATTAACTATATTCAATTAAAAAAAAAAGAGAGGGAGACTGTGGGAGGCCAAGGAGCAACTGTGACCTTGGGGATGATGGAATTGGTTGCCAGTCAGCTCCCTGCCACAGAGTGTCGGGACCCGCACAGCCAGAGGTCAGTAGCAGCAGTGTGGACTCGTACCAAAATTCTGCAGTTCTAGAGGTCACTTTGGACTGTTCATCTTACAATGAGGAAATTGATGGCCAGATAAATTAAATGACCTGTCCTCTGCTGACTAGATAATAATCTAGCCCATGCCTGGTTAATAATGGTCCGTTGTGAAATGACTGCATTCTTATCTGAAAGTGAGGCAATCCATGAAATTTTACATGGAAACATAATCTACACATTTGAAAACATACGCACAAGATGTAACTATGCTTGAAGTGGACGCCCCAGTTGCCGTGGCGTTACCTGCTTGGATCCCTACCCTTATATCAAAAGTTGCTTTCTGACACAAGTCCTGATAACTAAATCTTCTAAGAGTTCAAAAATGGATTTGCTTCTGTTCATTGTTCAAAGGGCTTTCAAATTTGCTCCCTGGTGCCTAGAGTACTGGGGTCCTTGTGACATCAACTGCTAATGCTAGTGCTCAGGATTTTTAACATTCTAAACATGTGAGTCTAGAGTAGGCTGTAAACCTTGAGCAAGGAGACGTGGGTCCCTTCATCCCACCTGGTTAGATTATGGTGCAAAGGAGGTATATTTTTTTCAGCTGATATCAGGGGAGGCAAAGAAAAGGGAAGCAGAGAGGAGATGCAATGGTTCTTTCACACGAAATGCTCTACTAAACCCACACAAAGGAAACCAGCCCTAGTGACAAGCAGCTGGCCACATGAGAGGAGAACAACCCTATGCCAGGACAAAAGCAACTTGAACAGTCTCTTATTTAGAGTGCATCTTTGCAAATACATGTTCCTCCTATTAACCACATCAGAAAGGTTAAGGACTATTTTTGGTATGAAGATACTTGAAGGTCAAAGGAGAAACAGTTCATTCAAACAAATTAACGCATTAGGTTCAAGACCTCAGGCTCCTCATTTAAAGAGGAAGTGTATTTTACATCTCATTAAGCAACAGAGAAAGGATGACAATAGAATTTTAAAAGTTTATTACTTTCATATATTGCCTTGATATACAAATAACAGTCAAACTTTGATCCCTTTAAAAAAGTATATAGGAGCCCAAAGTAAAGCTTGTGATTCTGAGAGCAGGGACTCAAGTACTTCTTAAAGGCTTGTTCAGATGCTAATTTCTAAAATGTAATTTGTTGCGTAATGCTGTCAAAAACTGATTGCAGAACAAAATTCTCATGAGGCAAAACTAGTTCTCTAGCTTTGTTCCTCTTAACCCAGAGATCAGGAGTACTATAGTTTAGATTTCTAATCGTTTGTAATAGCCATGTCTATAGAAGCAATTTTTCACCATTTTGGGGGGGTGGGGGTGGGGTGGCTATATCCCCAAGGTTCCTGAGTTGAACTTGAAATTTAAAGGGAGAGAATGAGAGAAATACAGAGACAATGTACCTGGTAAATGGCCTCGTCACAGGCATTCTGCAGGCCAAGGTTGATCATGGTGTTCTGTAATGTTCGGCCCATGTAAAATTCCAAAGAGAGGTAATAAACCCTCTGAAACAAAGAAGAGAGAGGTCTTGTTAACGGCTATGAGGCCAATCTTACTTGTCAACGTAAAAAGACAAGGTCACCAATAAGAAACAAACAGGCAGGGCTACTTTAACTCAGGTTCAAATGAGACTCCTATAGATGCATGAAGGGCTAAAGAAAAGCACTACTGATAACTAACTGGCGTTGGAAAAACCATTTCATATCCTGGTTTTGGTAATACTTAAAAAAATGTATATCTTTTACCCCCAGGGAGAGGAAAAAAAGCAAACTCATCCAACTCATTAGATTCAATGTTTTGTGGGTTTTTTCTTCCTGTTCATGAGCCTCATGAAAAAACATATGTTTGGGGTAAACGGAAGTCAGACTGACATAGCTCATCATTCATCTGTAAAATGTTTATAGGATGAGGGTCAGGTGGGGTTGGCTGTGAGCATCTCAAGTCATCCAAGAAACACAGAGATTAACTCCTTCAAGATACACCCAATGACTACAAAGTATTCCTCCTTAACTGTTACTGCAAGTAATATTATAATTAAATATTTTAGAATTAAAATTATCCTAGAAAGTCTATGAACTGGCAATAGTTCCTTCTGTATAACAAAAGACTGCCTCAGGTTTATTGGTGTTTGTTCTTGGTGAAATAGGACATTTCTCTATCAGCTTAGAAACTGTTTGCCTTTGACATAGTAGAAGCCAAGTAAATATCAATACTATCAGAGTTGAAAGTGAAAGGTGCAAAGCTCAGACTTACCTAAAACCCTTTAAAGTACAAGCACAGTTTAGTAGTCAAGAAAACAAAAAGGGTCAGTAACTTCATCATCCTCTTATAAAATATCTTACTCTCTGTATCAGTTCCTTTTTTCTTTTTCACCAAACACAAAACAAAACAATAAAAATCTGTAAATGCATCAATATCAATATAAAGTCACCTCAAATTTTAGGGACTTCCCCATTTCTCAATAGGAATAACCCCAAAGAAAAGGATTTGGTCAACCAGGAAGTACTAAAAAAAAAAAAAAAATGAATATAGTTCAATATAAGAAATGCCTATTATAAAAATAAAAAAAGAAGAAATGCCTATTATATTTAACTCATTAGTTACACATATATACTTAAAATATTATATGAAAATGTCAATTCAGAAATCTCACTTTTCCCTACTTTCATTTTATGAAACAATTGAATTCCAAGTCTTCCCATGGATAGTCAACATGTTATCAAACACTATTTTCCAGAGCACATCATCATTATTTTTATCCAAGTTGTTTGAATATCTATAATGCTGTCATTAGGGCCCTCATTAGTTTGTTAGATACCTTTCTGTGAGCTGGGAAAAGGTATCTTTCCTGGGGCAGACTCAGGCCAAAGAGGTGCAAGGCGTCACTCACCCCCAAGGCTGGCGCCCTTGTACCAATGCATCAGAAAAAAGAGCATCTCAAGCCACAAATATCCATTTACATAACATCAGGGCAGTTTTTTTCATTCTTCCCTGTGTGCATTTTCATGATCTCTATAATATAACCACTACCTATCGCTTTTTACTTTTTAGTGATCTATAAAAAGCTTGGTTATAAATACAGTATATATATCCAACACTTGCAATTGTGAGGTCATAGTCCCAGGAATAATGACAACATCTGTGTTAAATTTCTTTGTCTCCCTTTTAAGGATTCTAAATTAGCATGGACTTAAGAGTTTTTAAGACATTTCAAGGTCTTCCTAAAAAAATGTTGCTGCTTAAAATAAAGTAGTTGATAGCATCTTGTTACATGACAGATTTTCCAAGGACATAAATTTAAGGTGATTTCCTATTTTCCCATAAATAAATTTTTTGGGGGGGCTTGCACCTTATATTTGGGGGTATAAAAGACCTTAAAAAATTGATCTCCCTCATCCTCTTAGTTAGTGGTCCCTAAACATTTAAAACATACTTCTGGTAGTAAAATATTTGAGCATCTCCAATATAGCTTATAGATTACATGCATGCACTACTATTACTAATATCTTATGTATATTTTACAAAAATTAGAAATTTTCAAAAGGCTTGTATAGATAAAATAAAGAAGACATAACAATAAGCAATATTTAAAAAATACTTTTAATTTGTTCCTAGTATTAATTACTAGGTGTATAGAATAGGCGGCAACACAACTGAGACTTGCAGGGCAGGCAAGAGTCGAGCAGAGTTCCACGTGGTGGGGAGGGCATCCCGGGTGAAGGGTGCAGTGTGGGCAGAGGCCCGGAAGTGGGGAGAACAGGGCATGGACGGCAAATTGGTTTGGTGGGAGAGCAAGGTAATGGGAGGGAGGGTAATGGGAGATAAGACGGGAGGGACAGGCTCACCTGGGCTGAGAAGGGCCTTCAGTGCTTAAGGACTGTGGCAGGCAATACTGCCAGTGATACAGATCTGAGCAGAGGGCAAGATGGATCTCTTTAAGAGGTTTAATCAGGCTATAATGCATAGAATGAGCTGGGATTGCAAACTCAAATGCCTTCAGGAGCCAGGCAGAGAAAATACGTGTGTAAAGGCAGTCACAAAAAACAATGAGGAGTACTGGGCCAAGAACTGGAGTGTCCTGCCTGAAGGTACGGAAAATAAAACTGCTTAAAGATGTCTAACCGACCAAATAAAATAAGTCTGCTAGCCATATTCAGCTGCATGCTGCCAGTTTAACCATTTCTGGGAAGCAAGGTAAACACTTAGAAACCTACTTCATCGAAGACCAGAGGCCAGGGCCTCAGTTAGGCAGAGAAGTGAGAATGGAGCAGAGTGGGTATTTTCAAGGCAAACTGCAGAAATCAACAGAATTTGGCAACTTGTTGAATGGGGAATACAGGAGGAAATCAAAGGCGAAACTAAAGTTTTGTGTCTGGGTGACTGTCAGGATGACAATGCCATTAACATTAGAAACACAGAAGGGAGGGCAGGATTGGGAGGGATGATGATTTGAGTTTTTAACATGCTGAGTTTAACGGAATAAGGGGAGATCTAGGTATGTTTACCAAGCACTTACAAATGTAGGGATGGAGCCAGAAAAGGAATTGAGACTAGAGATCCAGATTTGGGATTCATCTGCAGTTACTAGAAAGCAGGGGAGGCGGGAGAGAAGATTGGACACACCTACTGGCTCCACTCTATGCTGAGGGCAGGGACCGTCTGTTATGTGAATGACTGTCACAGAGTAGACACTTTATGAACATGTGTGGAATGGATCTTGTTCACTTGTATCACTATCAGAATACCTGGCTTATACCTGCGTTAAGTAAGAAATGCTTGCCCAGTGCAGAAACTAACAAGAGAACAAGAAAACCATAAAGTACCAGATAAGTCACCGGAGGAGAAACGTACAAGGCGACTGTGTTCTATGGCACTAAATGCTTTGGAAGTGTGTGGGGAGGGGAGGGGGGCAGGTGGTAAAATATGGCTCATCATCTCACTCTCCAGCTTAAAAACTTAAATAATAATTTTTAATGTAAGGTGCAGTCCCCTCTAAGCAAATAAAAATTACGGTAGATATATGTATACATAAACTGTTTTCTAAGGATATAGTTTAGCAGTTGCTAGCTTTGGGTAGAGGCCTAAGCCTCAGGGGTGGGGAAGTTACTCTCCATTTGAAAGCTTTGTTACAGCTGCAATTCCTTACTCTGAGGACTGTTTTGCTTAGGGGTTCTTTAAGCACTTGGAATATGGGCTATTCTTTTTCATGCTTTACCTATTAAAACAATTCCTAATAAATGTTTATGTGTATTTCCCACTACCTCCAGGGTATTCCCATCATTCACCCTTTCCAATATGCCTCCAACCAGCGTTTCCAGTTTCCTCTCTCAAGACTCACAACCATCCTCACTGCTGCTGCCAGAGCTGCTCGCTCACCCGCACTCTACACAACACAATCCGTCTGGCTGCTAAGTCCTACTCAGTCCTCCCCACCCCGCCTTCCCAGATTGGCCAGGTGGAAATAGTGTTCCTCCGTGCGCCCAGCGGCGTCCGCTCCAGCCCCCGAGCACCGGGTAGCGGTGGTCTGTGAACAGCAGCCCTCAGCAGTTCCCGGGTGGCCTGGCCCTCGGCCTCCAGTCCGCAGGAATCAAGGAAGTCCAGAAGCTCCACACCCCACTCCTAGGAACTGCGTGTTGGGCGAGGGGCGGGGGGCGCTCAGAGCTCTGACCATGGGGTGGGACCTTTACCCCTCCCCCTTCACCACCCTCGGGCAGTACCTACGACAAGCCCGGGTCTCCCACGAAACCCCCATCTAGTCCTCCAAAAGTTCTGTGGGCTGTGAAGCACCTTCTTCCCACTCTTCCCCACCTACCCCCCCTTAACTCTTATTACCGTCTGACGACGACTTTGCATTTGTCTCCCTCCCTAAACATTCAGCTTCCCCAAGGCAGGGTTCTCATCCGTTTTGTTCTGGGTCGACTGCCTGGGGCCGAGAACTGTGCCTGGCATAGAGAGAGGAGCCGGCCGATATCTCAGAGTAAACGCCGAGAGGAGATGCTCCAAAAAAGTTTGTGAAGCAAGTGGACAGGCGAGGGAGGCCTGGGCGTCGGCTCCAGGCGGTCCCCAGGGGCAGGAAGCGCGGTGAGGCCCACGAGATGTGAACGGGGTGTTGGCGGAGGGCCGGATCTGTCCCTTGGGCTGCCCACCCGCCGCCCAGACGCTCTACCCCGGACTTCGCGGGGGGCAAGAACGGCGTGAGGAGAGGTCACTCCGGGGGCTCCGCCCACCCCGCCGCGGACACCGCCCCGGCGCCAGGCTGCTGGACTCGCGCGGCCCCGGAAGGGCACGACCCGGCGAGGGGCGGCGAGGAGCCCCCCCTCCCGCCTCCCCGCGCCCGGGCGCGTACCTTGGGGCACGTCTCGTAGTAGTGCTGCTGCGTGCGGATCCAGCGCCCCACCAGGTGGTCGCGCACCGTGTGCGCCAGCGCGAAGAAGTAGTCGCGGGGGGTGGCCACATTGCGGTCCTTGACCAGCGTGAAGTGCAGATGCCGGTTGAAGCCCTTCTTCAGCTCGGCCACGTTCTCCACGCCCACGATGCCGCGGATGCTGATCTGCCGCCGCTTCTCCTGGTCGGTCAGGGGCTTGGCCATGGCGGCGGCGAGCAGGACGTGCGGCTCCAAACGCCCGGCGGCAGGACAGGGGCGGAGTCTCCCTGCGCCTCTCGCCGCTTTTGAGTCGGAGGAAAGTCTGGGGTCCGCCCCTCGGTGCGGCGCCGCCCGGGGTTGCAGCCCGCCCTCTCGGGAGGCGGAGGGAAGGCCCGGCTCCTGCCTGGGGCTCTGGGCCGGGCAGGGCGTGTACGGCGGTGGGAGCGCGCCTGTCGCGACCTCTGCGCACCCGATAGGCCCGGTTGGGGTGGAGGTGGGGGGCTGGCGGCCAGGGACCTGGGCTGAATCCTCTTGGCAGTTGAAGGTGGGCCCTTTGGTGACTCACGTGGACACTCTGACGCCTCCTTCCGGATCTGGGGAATGGGGCTGGGGGGTGAGTAGAGGAGGGAATTTGTCCTGCCTCCCCACTCTAGAGTCTTGGGTAGAAGGAGGATGTCTGGTGTGAAAGCGTTGTAAGCAGATGGGGGGCGGGGGGGGGGGAAGGTCCCTGGAGAGGGGAGAACCACCTGCATGGCTTTCTTGACCTAAGAGAAGGCATTTTTGGCCTAAGCCATGTTGTGGTCTAAGCCTGGCCACAGTGCTTGTCCTTGAAGAGGTCTCAGTAATTAATGATCTTAAGGGAAGTAAGGGAATGCAGGAACAAAGGAAAAGCAGTCAAGAAATAATAGTTCAGTGATAAAACAGAGCCCTAGTTACTCCCCAAGGGATATACACAGCAATCTGATACCCATCTTTGAGGTCTGCAGGAACTAAGACCCCCCACCCAGGCGGAGGGTGGAATGATGATGTTGACCCTCATGACTTAAGTCAACTAAAGCTTGGCCTCTGTCTACCTTTGCCCCAATTCTTTGCTGAGTTCTCCTCTGCTCAAGCCGTTTCATGAATATGCATGTACCCTTAGCTTAAAACTTCCCAGTTTTGCTGTTCAGGGAGACTCTGCTTTGGGAAGGTTTCCGTGTGTTCTCCTTACTTGCTGCAAGTAATAAATTCTTCCTTCTCCCGATCTTTGGCTTGGTTGTGTCTTTTGGCTCGACACCCACCAAGAGGCAAACCCAGTTTTCAGGTAACAGCAGGTTGCTGGCAAACTTTTGTTTTACAGAGGTTTATTTGCTATGCTATTATTTCTCACCTGGAATGGGTTCTACCACAAGCTTCGGAAGGGATCCTGGAGGGTCAGCACTCTTTTACTTCGGTTGTCCCACGTCCCTGTCAGTCCTTGACATCCCCCGATCTTGGATCAGAAAAGAAACCCAGGGCACCCCCTTTGCTTTCATTTAGTTTTTGAGGAGTCAGGAATTCGGGCTTCTTGACTCCTAGACTCATGCTTGCCCTGTCAAAGCATCCTGCTCGTCTGTACAGACAAGTTAGTGAGAATCGGAAGTCCTGAGTTGGACCTTCAGGCTGATTAGGTGGCAGGGGCTTTTACCTTTGGCCTCTTGTTTAACCGAAGGCGGGGTGGAGGGAGGAGAAAAGAGAAAGGTGTGTCCTGTAAAATGAAGGGATAACTCACTGGGCTGGTTGCCTTGTTTACAGGAAACAAAGCAGTCTGTGTTACTCTGCAGTACAGGCTGATCTTTGCACCATTCACCTCCAGTGTTGGTGGTATTTATTTGTGTGTGTGTGCGTGTGCGTGTGTGTGTGTGTGTGTGTGTGTTTAAACATTGTCAAAGGCAAACACATGGTATTTTAGGATGTCAGAGGCTTTTTCTTTTTCAATAAGATGTGGTATTAATCTATTATTTTAGAAACAGTCCAGTGCCAGAATTGAATTTCCCCCAAAAAATCTTAGTGCAACTTATTAATGGACTTTACTGTTAATAATAAACCAAAGCTGATTATTTTGAGTTGATGTGGTGGTGGGGGGGATTATTTGACTCAGGCTAAATGCAACTCTCACCATAAAAATAAGACTTCAGATCTCATAGGTCTGGCAAAATAACCAGACCCCTTGTCCTCCCAATGTCAGGGCTTCAGACTCTAGGCCTTTGGGGCAGAGCCAGGACTGAGTTACAATATGCAGTGCCTGTAGTACTGATGACCTGCATGGGAAAGTATTTAGGAGACACAAGGATGAGGGTCTGGCCATCTGGATGAGGCCAGAAATACCCTGAATTAAAAGTGAGAGTAGAGCAGCATCAAAATGGTTGATCTTACAGATAGAACAAACTAGTGGTTACCAGTGGAGAGAAGGAGGGGGGGAGGGCATTAAGATATACAAACCGCTAGGTATAAAATAAATAAGCAACGAGGGACTTCCCTGGTGGCACAGTGGTTAATAATCCGCCTGCCAATGCAGGGACACGGGTTCGAGCCCTGGTCCGGGAAGATCCCACATGCCACGGAGCAACTAAGCCCGTGCACCACAGCTACTGAGCCTGCGCTCTAGAGCCCGCAAGCCACAACTACTGAGCCTGTGTGCCACAACTACTGAAGCACAAGTGCCTAGAGCCCGTGCTCCTTAACAAGAGAAGCCACTGCAATGAGAAGCCTGCGCATCACAATGAAGAGTAGCTCCCACTCACCTCAACTAGAGAAAGCCCGCGCACAGCAACAAAGACCCAATGCAGCCAAAAATAAATAAATAAATTTTTTTAAAAAAGCAACAAGGATATATTGTACAGCAGAGGGACTATAGCCATTCTTTTGTAATAACTTTAAATGGAGTGTAATCTATAAAAATGTTGAATCACTATGTTGTACACCTGAAACTAATATTGTAAATCAACCATACTTCAATAAAAAATAAATTATATAAAAAAGAAATTAAATAAATGCAAAAAAAAAAAAGTTGATCTTAAAATAACCAGGCCTCTATGGTAAAGTTTGAGGGGAGGCTGAAAGGGCAGGTCTCTTGACAAATTAGATGATAAAAAATACGTTTCTAAAAGCAGTTTTGAATACCTCTAGGATGGTCACACCATTAAGCCAGTTTTGGGTCATTCACAGGTTGGTGTGAAATAGTTCAACAGTTAGATGGAAAATAGGGTGGGGCAGTGAGATGAGGGGAAGCTAGGTCTGAGTAGATCTTACTCCCAGGGAGACCTGAGCAGCAAAAGGCAAAAGAATTGTCTGGGTACTTGGATGGGGAGTGAGGAATTAGGGGGTGCAAAAGAAGAGATGGAAGACACCAAAGGCAAACTTGCTGCTTCTTAGTTTTGTTTAAGAAAGTTCCAAATAGGTGGATCCTAGCCCCCCTATCTACTTAGATGGACTAAGTTCTTGTTGGAAACCCAGGATAATGATGAACTAATAAACACACTATTGGCTTGATTCTGTAGCCAGTTAGTAAACCTGCACCCCTGAGTTGCACATCCCTCAAAGTGGAAAAACTGTGAATGGTAGAATGTCCAAACTACAGCATGAAGGGAGGGATCACCCAAGCCCATGTGAAAGGAGTGACTTAGGTGACTTAGGAGTGTGTCATAGATCTAGTCTTGCATGACAATGAATCACATTGTCAGGTAGTCTTTTCACTTCTCTTCCAGTCTTTCTAGAAAGTATTTGGTGTTAGCAGGTCTTTAACACTTGTTAATCTATATTTTTAACAGAAAGCAGGTCCAGGCTCTACACCTTCTTCAGGTTTTAGCATCTAACAAGAATTTAATAATGTTGTCTTCCATTTATGGTAAGTGATACTTCTCCAGTTAACACTCTGACATAAACTTCGCTTTTTAAATTTTAAGTTAAAGTGAATTTACTTAAAGAAAAATTAGCATTTGGGTGACACGTGGGTTGGCCTAAAAGTGTAGAAATGTAACTGAAGTTTGGGAAACACAGAGCTTATGGTCTCCCAGGTCCCTTTGAAATCTAACATCTGCTCATTCTGTACTGGTCTAGGACACTGAGGCCCAGAGAGATTAAGTTACTTGACCAAGAAGATTACGATCTTTAAAAACCTTTCCTTCAGCCTCTCCCTGACAAGAAACACTCAAAACTGTGGTTCCCTGAAAAAGTGTCAGACTTACGTTGCTCACCTCTGTTTACACCAGCCTTGGCCACGATGACCCCTGTTATTCCTGTTTCTCAGCTGCGGCTTCCTCATGGCTGCTCTGATGAAATGGCCCTTGCGAATAGCTGAACAAACTGTGCAGACCTCACAAGACAAGTGTAAGTTGCCCACTGTCAGAAAAGAACTTGGGAAAGTGTGTCAGCCTGGGTCTTCAGAGAAGCAGATGCCAAGACAGGATTCAGCATGCAAGGATTTTGTTAGGGCAAATGCCTGTGGGAAAGAAAATGGGGAAGGAGCCAAGGCCACTGGCAGTTCTGGCACCAAAGCCAATGTCAGAGAAGTCACCATGCTCTCTTAGCCATTGCTGGGAGCAACCTGGGGAGGCGTGGCCTCTTCACAAGCCCAGCAAGGACGTCCGTGGCCCTTGGTCAGTTATGCTGCATGCAGTTGGAGGTCTATGAGGCCCATTCTGGTAACCACCAGAAAGATATCAGACCACAAACATAGGTTAACAGCCACTATATTCCAAACTAGGGCTTACCGTGTTGGCACACCACTTTCAGATTCATCAAATCTGCAGCTAGCATTTTCCAAGGGCTCTGGCTAGGCTCTTAATGTGCGTTCCCTCATTTAATCCTCTTACCAGCCCTGTAGGGCAAGTTCTATTTTTCTTCCCATTTTGTAGATGAAGAAACCGAGGCTTGGAGAAGTTAAGTAGTTTGCTCAAGATCATTTAACAGGTAAGAGGCTGAAGAGGTTTTCAAATATTTGCATATTGTTTTCCGGTTTGGGATCTGTTAAGTAAGCATGATCTCTCACTGCACCTTAGCTGACCTACTTACCCTGTCCCCTTAGTTTGTTTTATACTGTTCTCTGGCCTTTTGACGTACTTCTAATCAGTTCTGAAATCCAGGGAAATACCAGAGGTCCAAAGCGGCCTCACAAATGGGCATTGGCACCCCAGGGATGGGCAGCATGGAAGGTGGGCTGCGCTTTGTGCCCAATGAGTGAATTTAAGTACATTTCACTGAGTATATTTAATGTATGAATGTGTCAACCAAGGTTACTACCTAGGCTCTGCTGTTTTAAATATTTAGTAAGATGACTGAGAACCTGGATTTATTAAACTATTGAGTGCCCTTAGGATCTGCAGACGGCATGCTGACCGCATTGCCATCTCTATAACTGGCTGTGACTGTGACCATTCACTTGTTCCCTGAATATATTTGGCTTGTCTTGATCAAGTGAGTGTTCCTGGCATTTTCAGGTCCTGTCGTATCTGATTTGCTTTTTAATACAGTGGTTTGGTTTGTTAGGTGTGGTCCGGTGGGAGTTCCTGAAAAGCTGGCAATGTTTAACAACCTGACTTCCCCCTGTTATGTTTCACACCTGTTATGAAATATGCTGGCGAATCACTTAGGGCCTCAATTTCAACTTCTGCAAAGTGAGGGTAATGCTCTCTGTCCTTTTCACTTCCCAAGATGGTTAAACTCCAAAAAGTTCTGAGTGGAGAAGTGCTAGAAAATGTTAAAAGCAATATTAAGATGTCAACTTTTGGGTTGGGATAATTTTTTGAAATATTAGTCAGCATTTCCCTTATTCTCCTGGTGGTTTACTTTTCCCCATCTCCCTTGAGGAGCCACTCTAGCTTGTGCTCCTACTTGCTGAGGAAGGACGTAGCCTTCCTGGTTTGTAGCTGGCCTAGGTTAACATTTGGGAGACACACTGAATGAGAGCCAAGGGTCTGAGAAGACTCACAGGAGTGAGAAGATATCACAGTGGGTGTGAGGGGAGTAGAGATGTCACTGATCTGGGAGCAAGGAGCCTGGAGGGAGACTGCCTCCCTGGGGAGGCAGCAGAAACCCCAAGGAGCAGCCTGGGGCGTGGCCCTGCTTGTTTGGAAGATACAGGGGAAGTAACAGGAGCTCAGGGAGGAGGCCCTCAGTAGTCAGGGCTTAGACACGGTCACAGAGACTCCCCATCCCCAGGGAGGCGTGGGGCAGCCCTTGGGTGAAGACCAGATGCCGAAGGCTGACTCAGAAAATACCCAGGGGGAGACTTGTCAACGCCTGGGCTTCCCACACCCAACCCCCTGCCACTGGTGCTTGGAGTGAATGGGCCAATTAAGCAATTAAGTGAGATCACATTTTTCCCTTTCCTGGAGGAATGAGTGTTCCAATAGAAATTCAAATTATGTATAAAATAGAAAGCTGTATTTCGTACACACCTGAGTTTTCGTACTGTTTGTATCTGCTTTACCCTCTGGTATTATTACTAATGCAACAAGACTCATGTTTCGGAAAAAGTTTTCACCTTGTTATGGGAATGAATAACATTTATAGGAGATAAATTCTGGGAAAGTTTTGCAAAGAGATGTGAACAAATCCTGACAGAGGAAGGGAAGCGAGACGTGTGCTAAGCCTAGGGTTTCAGCAGATAATCAGGATGCAACCTGCTCCCCTGCCACCTTGGCTCAGGGCCTTTGTCGTGCTGACCATAGTTGGTCCACATTTTGACTTGTTCTTTGTACGTAATAGATTTACTGCAGGGATTACCTATAAAACATATAGCTGCCATACAAATATTACTGTTCTTTAGAATTTTGTTCTCTTAAGGAGTAAACTGAAGGAATCACAATCACCACGTTCTCAGATGCAAACACTTTAACTTCTCTGAGCTGTTAATCATCCATCTTTAAAGCTCTAACCAATAGGATACTTGGATTTGAGGGGTAACATTTATCAGCTTAAAACATATTACAGAGAAAAAAATAGCTTCCTTTTCATTTAATTTTTTCAAGGATGGAGCCTGGGAGTCTGGATGATGTATTAAAAGCTGATCTCATGCACAAATGTCGGGCTTTTCTTTTTGCATTTCTTGTTGTTTGGACTAGAGTTCATTCAGCATAGTTTCACATAGCATAGCCTATCTCTGTTTTTCAAATTCAGTGTTTAAATTTATTGATTTATTTAAAAAATATTTGTTAAGAAACTACAGTGTGTCCAGCCTTTTGCTGGGCACTTGGGATACATCAGTGAACCAAACTGACGACAGAGTAGCCAGACACGCTGTTTCCCCAGTCCCTGGTTTCCTGGGCACTCACTCCCTCTCTTTATCTGCCTCCCCTCTCCCCTTTATATTTAAGTATATTGTGGGAGTGGTCATTTTATAACAATGACTATAGAGGACTCCCCTTTGGTCATGTTCCTGGTGAAAGAAGGAACTGGAAGAATGGACCAACTTGGAAAGTCAACAAATCAATCATTGAATGAGCACCCATTGTATGCAAGGAACTGTGCTCACTGTTAATGGTACAAAAAATACAGGCCATGGTCTCTGCCTTACTAAGAACTTTTAAACTAGGTTAAGGCACCACACTCACATGAAAATACAAGGCAGAATATGCTGAAGGAAAAAACAGTTAGCCCAGAACTTAAGTGCTCAGTTCACAGGAAGGAAAGAGCATCTTGTATTCGTCTTGAAGCCAAATTACAACAGCTGTTTTTCTTTCTTCTTGGAAGTGCTATTTCTTCCTCCACCCCCTTGAATCATAGCATATTAGTCATGGGATCACAGTACATTTCCAGTTTCAGATGAAAACATGAAGTTTCACTCCACCCATAATTTTCATGACAAATCCTCATTTTATATTTTTGAGATTTAGGTGTGAGAACTGCAGAGCCAAGCTTATACCAGCAGGTGGAGGAATTTGCTAGTTGAACTCAACATCTCAGGCCATCGAGCGGTTCAGCAAAGGATGTGATTGCAATTTTAATTATTGCTTTATTTCTCTTTCTTTGTTCCAGATATTTATGCACCAAAACACTCTGAAAAAATTACTTTTTTCTGATGAAAAAGAATGTGTATATATATATATATATGTATGTGTGTGTGTGTAACTGAATCACTTTGCTGTACAGCAGAAATTAACACAACATTGTAAATCAACTATACTTGAATAAAATAAATGAAAAACAAACAAACAAAAATCACCTGTATTCTGAAGAAGATGAACCAAAATTGATTATTTTCATCCCTCTAGCCAGAGCATAAAATAGATGGCACTTTCTCCCTTTCAAAATCTTAGATGTAGATGTATTGACATCTAAAGAAATAATTTATTCTCACACAGAACATTGAAGAAATCTTTTTAAAAAAGAATGGGGGGCTTCCCTGGTGGCGCAGTGGTTGAGAATCTGCCTGCCAATGCAGGGGACACGGGTTCAAGCCCTGGTCTGGGAAGATCCCACATGCCGCGGAGTAACTAGGCCCGTGAGCCACAACTACTGAGCCTGCGCGTCTGGAGCCTGTGCTCGGCAACGAGAGGCCGCGATAGTGAGAGGCCCGCCCGCCGCGATGAAGAGTGGCCCCCGCTTGCCACAACTAGAGAAAGCCCTCGCACAGAAACGAAGACCCAACACAGCCATACATACATACATAAATAAAAAGAATGTAAGCAGACAAGAATAGCATTAAAAAAAAAAAAAAAAAGAATGGGATCTTAACATTCTTATGCTAGATTTAGAACACACTCAGAGTTGGGTGTACAGGTGGCTTGGGCTCCCTTATGAGTCAAGCATCTGAGTTTGCAGGTATTAAAGTAGCAGAGTAGAGGGATTGCTACACTGGTTTATCTGGGGTCTATCACAGGTTTTCAGGCCTGTCTGAGCACATCTGTGAACCGGTGGGACAGGCCTGAGTGAAATCAATACACCCAGGGGAGGTTGGAATCATGGGGAAAGAAGTCATGCCCTTCCCGTTGCTGGGGTGAGGGCATGTCCAGCTGTGGGAGGCTGGTGGAGGCTGAGGAGTTTCCTGGGCAAGAATTCACCCTAAGGGTAGAAGGCATCTGCTGATGAGCTTGAGCCAGCAAGAAACCTTAGTTGTCAGAGGGGAGCAGTAAGTCTGATTGGGGCACTGTAGCAGTTTCTTGATACCCTGGTCTAAGTATCTAGATGCATGATTTCCACGAGCACGTAGAAGGCTGTCAGTAAAAACAAAGAGTTTTCTCACTGAGCTTTATAAAAAATACTCAGATCCAAGAAACACTGTTTTAACATCCCACCTGAGCAGGTGAATCAATCTCTTGTGCTTCACTCCTGCACAGCTTAGAGGGTCTGGAGGAAGTACTGGGCTCAATGGGCAGAGGAATTGCCAGCAGGACTGAGAGCACATGGAGACACCTTCTGGAGACTCCCAGAAATACAAGACTTGGTACACAGGGGGTGGAGGTTTGGTATGGAAAATGGGAGCAAGACCCAGACATCTGTGTTGGAGTTAACGAGATTCCTCTGACTCAAAGACGCATAAAATCTGGAGAAATAGGCATTACATATATACCGTTGGTCAGGTTCTTAGAGTTATTGAACATTTACTAAAAGAACCGTAATAACTATGTCTGTTTTTGATGTATAAGCTCTTTGTAAAACCCTCCTTTTTGGTTAATATTTATTTTATTTTTTACAATTTTTTCTATTTATTTATTTATTTGTGGCCACGCCACGCAGCATGTGGGATCTTAGTTCCCTGACCAGGGATCAAACCCGTGCCCCCTGCATTGGAAGCGCAGAGCCTTAACCACTGGACCACCAGGGAAGTCCCCTTGAGTAATATTTTTATAGCAGTAAAATATACAGACAGGTGTATAAATCTTAAGTTTTTATCACAGTGAATTTTTACAAATGAATAACTTGTGCAAACTCCACCAAGGCTGAGCTACAGAATATTATGAGCAGCTCGGAAGCCTCTGTTGTTCCCCTTCCCTGTCTCCCTCTCTAAAGGTAATCACTACCCTGACTTCCAATATTGCAAATTACTTTTGCCTGTTTTAAACTTTGCATAAATGAAATTAATTATACAGTGCATCTCTATTTTGCCTGACTTCTTTTACTCAACATTATGTCTGTATGTTTTGTGTTCTTGCCAAACTTCATAGCTTTTCATTGTTGTATAGTGTTCCGTTATATGAATGTAGCACAACTTTATCCATTTTTTTAGTTACCCATATTTTATTTATCCACTGTTGATGGACATTTGGGTTGTATCCAGTTTTTGGTAATTATGAACAAAGCTGCCATAAAGATACTGGTACATGTTTTTACTGCACACATGCCCCCCATTTCTGTTGGGAATATAATTGCTAGATCTGATCTATAGTTTTAATGACATTTTTTTCTTCCCGTTGTGGAAAATGTAGTTTAGCTATAGATGTACAGTTCTCTTGCAGTAAAGGGATTGAAGTGATGAAGAAACTAAGTTCAACTACTAGGGGGGAAATAAAGAGTTGGCATTACTCAGAGTAGCCGGGTACTGACAAATTGGGTACTTAATGTTGAATCCTTGCTGGTTATCATAAGTTACAGTAAGTGGTAACAGTGTAAACTGCTGTATTGCTGATGCCAAACTGAAAAAACATTTAGGATCGTTTCCCACTGCTACCTAGAATGTGTTTAGGATTCCTCCTCCTACAGGCTAAGTTATAATATTAACCTTAGGAAGATATGCTTGGAAAGTAATTAAAAATTTTAAAAAATTGTTCCCATTCCATCAGTGGAGATCGCTAAAAGTTGATTGCATCACTATAGTTTGTAGCATTTGCCACTGGAAGCTGAGAAACATCAGTGGATCTTCAGATTTTTTATTTTTAGTTTATCAGTTGACAAATTTGCTTTAAGTGTTGACCATTGTATTTTCTGAGTTTATTTATGAAGACTGAATGGAAGAGAACAACACTAAGTTTGGGTCCCAAAGGACAAATGCTTTGTGATGTGGGCCTCACCCAGAATGCCTGTGGCCAAAAATATCCCTGAGGTCAAAGTTATCCAGTGGATCTGGGCCCATCCCTGCAGATTCTGCATCTCATCTACAGGACCAACACTCAGATTTGTTGGAAAATAACATTTATTTCTACTTGTTTTTTAATTATAGAAATAGTATGTGTTTATTCTAGAAAATTTGGAAGGCATATAAAAATACAACAAATAAAACTCTCATGTAATAGCATTTTCCTTTGTTAATATATTTCAGAGTATTTTCTTTCAGGTTTTAAATTATCCAATTTTTTTCTTTTTACATGACTCATTTATGTAACACAGGTTTTTGAGAGCTTCTTATGTACTAATGGCAAAACTGAATAAAACCAGAGATCCTGAGATCTCTTACAGGGTTTCCAAGACTTGAGCTTACTCATCAGAATCCGGAACAAGTCCAAGATCAGAGGCGATGGGGGTTGGGGAGAGGGGCCTCTGGGATACTGTGCAGAAAAGAGTTGACATAGCAGCCCTGAGACACCTGTTCTTAGCAAGCCCTGCTTGCAAGGTTGGCCCTTGTCTAGCATCTGGGAACTTGGATTTCAGGAGTTTTCCCACCATTCCCTAATGATAAGGACAGTTCACTGTGTCTAGACTGTGCAAACAATATGTTCATGCTGAACACCTGCTTCCTTCTGGGAGTCTGAAATTTTGACACGTGTTTGGCAGAGAGTCTCTACGTGGCCAGCCTCCAATAAAAAGCTCGACGATGAGGCCAGTGAGCTTCCCTGGCAGACACACTTTGCAAGTATTGCCACACGGTGCCGTGGGAGGAATTAGGTGCCCCCTGTGCGACTCCACTGGGAGAGGACTCTGGAAAGCTTCTGCCTGGTCTCCTCCAGGCTTTGTCCCATGCGTCTGTTCCCTTTGCTTGGTTTCGTTTTGTATCCTTTCATTTCAATAAACTGTACCCGTGAGTATAACTACCTCTCAGCCCTGTGAGTCCTTCTAGCAAATTACTGAACCTGAGGTTGGTCTTGGCGGACACCTGATACAGTGACCGCTCCCCACCCCCGGGAAATTAAATTACCAGGTGAGTCATTACCTATACTTTTATGGTGACCTTTAGGGCAGAGCTGGGAATATAACTCCTGGAGTGAGTCTCCTCAAACGCGATGCTCCAAGAGTGGAGATCTGGGCAAGAGAAATGGATTAATGTCCCAGGTACCTTGCAGCCACAGGAGGGTTGGGAATGCTTTTCCTGAGGAAGAGCCACCTCTTGCATCCACGGCTTCCTCTGCCCTGAACAATTCTACTGCAGGGGAAACCGTCTCACTGGTATGAAAGCAAAAACATCAGGCCACTACCAGTATAGTTCAACATACCCTCAACATAAATACAGCGAAACATTTAAGGAAAGCCAACAGATTGACAGGCATGGATTCAACAGACAGAACTGACACACAATCAAAAAAGAGTTAATATAGGAAACAGAAGGAAACTTAAAAATAAGTACAAATATGTAATAAAATTAAGAAATTTTTATTTCTAGAGTCCTCCTTACTGAGTGCACTTAGAGTACGTGTTGGAAGGAACACTATACGTGTTACTTGGATGCTGGCTTATTCAGTCATTCCTGGGCATTTTAGTTTACCCTCTAATCCCCAGATCACTCACTCTCAAGCACTGAGGCACTTCTCACTTAAAACTGGCACCGGGTTATATAAGTTAGGCTTCTCTAAAGACTCAGCAGGGAGGGTGATAATAGAAGAGAATTATCTCACAACACAGGAGATATCTTGAAATCAGATTTTAGACAGCATCGAGGCCAGAGACCATTAGACAAATGGTGAAAGAGGGAATTCCTTACTGACTGTTTCTTTCCTTGGGTCCTATTCTGCTTCCATGTTCCTAGAGACCACCCTTTTCGATTAGAGTGGCTTTTTCCATCTCCTCTTTCTTTTGGGACCACCAAGTGTAATCTTTGGGCCGCCAGGAGAAAAAAAGAAGTCCCTTAAAATGAAACAAACAAACCCGTCTCCCCAAACCTTACCTGCACAAAGATAAAACACTCACATTACTGCACAGAGTTATTTAGCTCTGCATTCTCTCAGTCATCCCTACTGGGATGGGCTGGGGCTTTCCTGTTGTATAATCAGAGGTCCCTTTAAAGCATTTTAACCAAAAAGGGGGAAAAAAGAAGAGAAAAAGCAGTTTTCACCCCAAGCAGTTGTTTACAGTGTCCTCAATGCCAGCAATGGCTGCAGTTTAAAAACTTCTTTTCTCTCTAGTCATCCTGCTCCTAACTCCTTGTCTTTAGTTCTGTCTCACTAAGGAAGATAATTTTTGTCCTCAAGAATATTAGCAAAACACCCTGAGCATGGCTTGCCTCTGAAGATCTTCTGCCCCTGCCCTCAGGTGCCAGCATCACCTCCACGGCAGGGCATCCTGTGTGCATACAGCTGTCATGTGTGCGCTGAGAGGTATAGTCGTGAATGGATACAAAGAGAGGTAGTTCCACTCTTGGCTGCAGCAGGGCATAGGCCCCTGGGTGTTATTTTGTGCAGGACCTGCATTCCTGAGCTGGGTGCTGTTAGTGGGGTGACTCAAGCCTCTTCTTCTCTCCTTCCCAGGTGACCATGCTGCTCTGTCCCAAAGGGTAAAGCCTGTTTATTTCAATAAGTTCCTTTTGCATTTTGGCCACAATTGTCAGCCCCCTTTATGCTGACATTGGTGTAAATTCTTTTTAGGCACTGTCAGATGGTTGATAGGATTTTTAATGCTGTTGAAACTTTTATATGTTCAGAAGGTTAGATGGATATCTTAGTAGGAAGTTGCAAGAAACTATATTGGAGTTTATTACCCTGATACAGCAATAACCTGGCAATTGAAGACTGGGAGGTTTGATAAATGAGGGAAATGGAAAAGAGATTGAGCTGAGTATGGCTCCTGAGGCATGGGGTAAGTTGTCACTGTTGGAAGTTTTCAGTACTTTGAATACTGTATTCCTGGTGAGAAGTGATGGACACAGAAAGGAAAGAGAATGTGTCAAAGAGACACCTTGTTTACTTCGGAATTTTGCCTGGAGTTGGCTTTGTCCTCTATCCTCCAGGACACTAAATGGGAAATAAAGCCTAGAGAAGAGAGCCTCTTTAGAATAGCTTAGTGATCCTCCGAGGAGGCCAAGGCCAAGGGCCAGGTTTCAGGGAGACCAGGTTTCCATCAGAATTCCTCCAGGTCCTGGGCATAAACCTTTTATTTTATTACTTTATTTTATTTTGTTTTATTTTATTGGGATGAGAACACAACATGAGATTTATGCTCTTGGCAAATTATTATTTTTATTTATTTTTTAAAAATTTTATTTATTTATTTATGGCTGCGTGGGGTCTTTGTTGCTGTGCGTGGGCTTCTTCTAGTTGCGGCGAGCAGGGGCTACTCTTCGTTCCAGTGCGTGGGCTTCTCATTGAGGTGGCTTCTCTTGTTGCTCTAGGAGTGGGCTTCAGTAGTTGTGGCATGTGGGCTTAGTTGCTCAGCGGCATGTAGGATCTTCCCGGACCAGGGCTCGAACCTGTGTCCCCTGCATTGGCAGGCAGATTCTTAACCACTGCGCCACCAGGGAAGTCTCTCTTGGCAAATTTTTAAGTGCACAATACAGTATTGTTAACTATAAGTACAGTATTGCACAACAGATCTCTAGAACTTATTCATCTTGCTTAACTGAAACTTTATGTCTGTTGATTAGCAATTCCTCATTCCCACCTCCCCCAGCCTCTGGCTACCACCATTCCATTCTTTGATTTCTTTGAAGATCCACGCAACACACATAACTTTATAACTGGAGGCTTAATTTGTTACTTCAAATCCCAAATGGAACAACTTGCATACAAAGGAGGGAGTTGCCCGTGGGTGAGGTAATGTGAAGATTAATGCTTCTTTGCTATTTGGAAAGTAAAGCAGAATGGTGAGGAGTGAAGGCCCCAGAACCAACACGTAGGGGTTCAACTCCCAGCTCTGTCACCCACCAACTGCGTGACCTTGGGCACATTACACAAACTTTATTTGTTCTAGTTTTCTCATTTTTAAAATGTGCGATAGTAATAATGCTAACCTCATGGGGTTGTTGTATAGATTAAATAAGTAAATAAATATGAAGTGCTTAGAATAGCGCCTGGGACATTGTGAGCACTAAAGTAATAGTAACGATGATTATTATTACTTGTCCTAAGAAACATTGGCGTGAACTATATTCCCCAAAAATGTAAATCTTTTAAATTTATTCAAGGCCAAAACCTTGCGTCAACTTTCTTCCCCCTCCACATCCACACTAATGTAAACATACTAGCAATGTATTTTTAATTGTATGCAGAGCATTCTCATGGCAAGGATCGACAAGAGCTTAATCAAGAGGAATCCCAAAGAGGCGCTGTATTAGGCACGCAACATATTTTCCAACTCAATCCTTACAATCACCCTATGGTGTAGGCATTATTATCTCGAGTTTATCACAAGCTGACGGAGGTTAATTAACGTGTCTAAGCTGATATCTAATAAGTGGTTGATCTGGGCTGGGAAACTGGTTTTTGTGACTTTACAGCTCATGTTGAGACAGATTTTCAGATCAGCAGGACCCAAAGAATAGTTTTAAAAAATCGACTGTGTGTGTCTCTTTATGCCATGAGAAAAAATTCCCAGCTCAGTTTTGAGTAGCTTGGAGGCAGAGATTTCTGTGTTCATTGCTTGGAAATTTCTATTAGGTAAAATTGGCTGTGGTCCCAGTTTCGACTGAATTATAGAAGATCTGTTGTTTTCTGAGCTCAATAAGTTGTGAGCGTTTAGTATCCTGAGATATAAAGTCAATACTGAAGAGAACACCCCCCTTCGCTGTTCATTCTCTGCAGAGATTGAAATTGAGCCTCCTCTCTTCCTACCGTTTCTAAAACATTTGCTTTTGTAAACACACACACACACACACCCCAAAACCACCCCCCGCATCCCAGAAACTGAAGGCACAGACGTAAGCAGCATTCATTCATTCAAAACATGACATACATAGAACCCGTCCCTTTGCTTTGTTCATTTGGCTGCCAGCACGCGTCCCCTACCTTTCTGGAAACAGCACATAGATCGGATGCAGTCGCTGGGGTTCTAGGTCCTGACGTCAGCTAAGAGGCAGACACTGGACCAAAGCCAAACCAGACACTGTCTTTCTGGAATCAAATCTTGAGCAGAGACTAAAAGATGAGGCACTGCGGGAGTATGCGGTCTCGTGGGGCTTGGAGAAGGCCGTTGCGCGTCAGTTCCTGCTCCCTTGATACCTAGAGCTGCCCTGGATCCCATCTTTCTGAGCTGCTCCCTGCCATCCTAGTACCTTCTTTCTGTGTCTTTAGGTCAGCCAGAGCCAAGTTTGTTTTTTTGTAACCAGACTCCCAGCTGGTGCACCTGGCCTGCAGGAGCCTCAGTGGTCTGGCCCAACCTGGCCTCAAGCACACACACACCTGGCGCTGCTCTCCTCTCCCTCTCCCCTCCCTTCTCTCACTGCTTGTCAGCCGAACTGACTCCAGTTCCTTGGACACACAAAGCTTACTTTTGCCCCAAGGCCTTTACCCCTGCTGTTCCCAGTGCCCCCCCAACCTGCCCCCCCTCCTCTTCAGCCCAAATGTCATCTCCTCAGGGAGGCCATTGCTGACCACCCCCAAACCTTCTATCTCATCAGCCTGTTCAGTTTCTGATATAGTATTTATTACTACCTAAAATTACCTTGAGCTTTATTTACTTATTTGCATTTCCCTGTTAGACTATCAGCTCTAAGAAGGTAGAGACCTTGACTATTTTATTCACTAGTATCTCTAGTTGTTATAACAATGTTTATAGCATTTAATAGGTGCTCATTAACTACTTATTGAAGGTATTGTATGGGGTACACCCTATGTACAGCAATCACAGTGCCCTATAACCAAGTGGTTAAGAGCATGAGCCCTGGAGTTAGGCCATCTAGGTTCAAATCCTGACACGCGCTTGCTGTGTGACTTTGGGCAAGTTACTTAACCCCTCTGTGCTTCAATTTTCTCATTTCTAAAATGGTTATAATAAAAATATGTAGGTAAGATGAAGATTAAGTAAGATGATTCACTTAAAGCCTTTGGGCATTGCATGGAAAACAGTGAGATCCAATATATAGCTACTATATTATTAGAGTATTTCTCAGTTGTAAGAAAATTTGTTATAGATTGTAAGATGCACCACTGACAATATTATTGATAATTCTTTTGGACAAAACCAAATGCAACATAAAATGTATACAACCTTAAAAATAATCTAATTTACCATAGTGTATATTTATACCCACAAATACATGCTACTTTCCTCTTCAGAATGACAATCACAGTTGGGGTCTAAAATGCCTATCTCTCAATTATGGCCATTGGCAGCTACATGTAATGGTCAGGTTACCCCTGCTGATGATCTGGACCTTGTTAGCATCTTTGTGATGCTGCAGAATAATTTAAACACATACCAAAGAATACGGTGCGTTCTGTGGGGTTTTGTTTGTTTGCTTGTTTGCATTTCCCTCTTGGCTATTTTGTTTGTATTATCGCTAACTGAATTACACATAACTAAAGTAAAGAGCTTTTTTGGAAAGTAGCTGGAAGCTTTTGACAGATTTGGACATCTGAATGATAGTTTTTAACACATCTGTTGGTCCCAACAATTGAAAAGCTGTGATCCGGTCTCAGAATTTTGGCTATATTTATTGCCTTCAATTGCATTATCCAGTATGTGATTAATTTTGTGTACACACAATATATTTTTTCTTTTCTATGTTACATTGTAGTGAGTTTTTTTGTTTTTTGTCCGTGCCACGTGACTTGAGGGATCTTAGTTTCCCGACAGGGGATCAAATCCGGACCCCCTGCAGCGGAAGTGTGGAGCCCTAACCACTGGACCGTCAGGGAATGCCTCGTAGTGGGATCTTTTAGAAGATCTTTTAACTGGAAATTATGATGTGAATTTAAGTTTACCAGCTATCAGTGCAAATAACTCCACAGAAGTAACAGACTGATGAACTGATGCTCTCCCCATCCCCACATCTTATTAATTTCCAAATGTACAGGCAATAAAAACTGTCTCTGAGTGCATGCCACCCCCTCATCCCTTACCCCTTCATTCTCAACCCTGGCTGCATGTTAGAATCACCTGGGGAACTTAAAAAAGCCCGCATTCCCAGGCTGCATCTCAAGCTAATTAAATTAGTAGCCTGGTATCAGTATTTTTAAAGTCCTTCAGATGATGTCAATGCGTGGTGAAGGTTGAGAATCACCACTTTACCAGTGGTGAGTTTCTTTTGCTACGTGTGCGATGTATCTTCATTGCAGAGATGTTAAAGTGTGGAAAACAAAAATAAGACAACAAACAACCCTTGTATTCGAGAAATAAGAAAATAGGGTATTATTATTATGATGTTATTATTAGCCTATCCCCGATGATTCAGACCATGAAAAATATCATATTGAGTCAGACCCACTTGGTGGAAGAACCGATGTTTCTTTGTTGTCCTTTATAGTATCTTTGAAAGTTTCTACTAGGAATGTGCCCCAGTGATTGAGTTTCCTATGGTTATTGCCAAAGGCTCGACGAGAGGCTTAAGGATGAAGCCTAACACTTGAGACCTCTAGGAAAAAAAATGCACGTGTGAAATGCATCTGAATCTCCTTGTTGCTGAATGTGCCCCTGTATCCTGTTCTCTCTTGTTCCCTTTGGGTCCCTGATGTGGCATCCTGATTGCCCTTGAACTAGCTCTCAGTGCTTCACCTGATCTGCTGGGATTCTCTCTCCCCAAGCCATGGAGAGCAGATGCTCAGATTCTCTCAACATCAAGGAAAAGTGTCCCCTCAACTTGGATGATGGACAACTAACACACACAGTATACATAACTACAATACGTTTTAATTCTTGGTCTTAGTTGAAATCTTGAAGACAGGGAATTTAATAGTGGCATGGAGTTTTGACTGATCGTCAGGAGTTTCTAAGATTGACTGATTTCTTTCTGATAGAGATTTGTGATTTGTTTTTTCTGCAGGCGTAGCAGGTCTGAGAGCATCACTATACCTAGATAAAGTTTGCATATTCTGCAAAAAGCCCATTTATTGCTAAGCGTGAAACCAACCTCTTGAGAAGCTGCAATTAACCTTCACCTGCTCTTCATTTTAAGCCTGCCAACCGATAAGACTGGAGACTTATTTCTTCACACCTGACAGCCACGCTGCTCACCAGGCAATTAGGAAAATATATTGAGTGGAGTGGTCTTCTCACAGATCACATGTGGAAATCAGCCTTTATAGAAGGAACAATTAGGATCCTCATTTACTTCATATGACTTGCTCATTAGAAACTCATTAACTGTTAGGTTGAAAATACAGTCCAGAAACAGTGTTGAGTAGTTCATATTTAATAACTCAATCTTTCCTTAAAAGTAGTTTGCTAAATGGCAGCATAACAATAAATCAATACATTCAATAAATCTATAGTACTAGAAAGTGGGTTTAGACAGGATAAAGATGGGCCCAGTCAATTAAAGAAGAAAACAGATGGCTATGGTATATAGGCAGGAATAACAAAGGAGGGTTTAAAATGTAAAATATAAGTTGGAGAGGAGTTTTAGAAAATTGATAAACCTATTGCATAAAGTAATCTACAGTGACTTAAGCCTCCTTGAGAAAGATCAGATGAATATTTGCATTGTCTTCTGGTTTATTAAAGTTTTAAATATTTCATGTTTAACATCTTAATATCTGAGATGTGACATGATTAAAAATATAGTTTCCAAATAGTTAACTAAATTTCAGATAATACTTTTCAACATTTTGGAATAATTTGCATTTCCTCCTTTGTGATTCTGTGTTCAACATTCATTGAAATATCTATTTCTGAGTTATCTTATAGCTGATTTTAGTAATACAATACCATTTTGATTACTGTGGCTTTGAAATAGATTTTAATGTGTAATATAAGTCAACTTACTGCTTTTTCTCAGAATTTCCTTGCCTACATTCTTCTGTTAATTGTTGTGGAAGAATTTGACAAAGAGTTTTTGTCAAGTTCTAAAGACAGGCATTGTCACCCAAGAAGATGACTGATGACTGATGACTGATGACTGATGAAGTGTCAGTAAGAATCATTACTGACACTCAGTTGGTATCTTAGAGAAGGGATGGAACTGACATCACCAACAGATGGCGCAGAAAAGAGTAATACCTAACAGTTCATAACACTCATTATGGGCTAGGTATGGTTCGGAGTGTTTTACATTTATTATTTGGTTTCACCCTCAAAACAATTCTGTTTTCACCTCCACTTTAGAGATGTGGAAACTGTGGGTGAGTTTTCATTGCTTGCTCCAGGGCGTGCAGCTGGCACACCTTGGAGCCAGGACCAGAATTCAGACCGTCACCGACAGATGCTGTGCTCTCAGCTGCTGTACCTGACTACTCTCAGGTTGTCTGACAGTGCAGAGGGTAGAGGTTACTTAATAATTATACTTATATTTAACATGTCTTTCATCTCTATTGCACAAAGCACTTTTACGTGCTTTACTTTGCTTTGTGCCCCTTTCTTTGTGCAGAACACATAGACACACACAGCTGGACATATTGTTCTTATCAGAGAGTTTTAGCCAGGGTGGAGATTGACTCACTGGTTTATACCGTCATGAAGTTTCTCTCATCAAGGTGGTTTCTTTAGCTTTATGGTTTCCTTCATCATACACATTAAAAATCGTGGCCATACAGCAAAAGATGTTTTGTAAGTTAACAGGTAATTGAACATTCAGCCATGCTTATTCGTGGAATTATAATTTATTATCTTCATTGCTTAGAGAATTTTAGGAAAAAATATTGGGGGAAAAAGGGCAAGAACACAAACCAAAATATTAGCCCTTTTTAGATTTCACGGTGAATGTTTATTTCTACCTGGTGGGAGAAGGAAAAAAGATGTGAGCAAGATTCATACCCACCGTGGGTATGTAAGAGCTATTTTGAATTGCTTCCTTAATGGTAGCCAGGTTTTCTACTCTCTCCACCACTATGACCCTCAGGAAAGGGGCTGGTTAAAGTCCATGAGAGGAAGGCCAAGGACAAAAGGTAGAGGCAGTCTTCAACACACAGGAAGAGGCAGCAAACCAAAGCCCCTCCACTGACTAAGGGAATATGGGAAGAGGAAGAAAAGGTAGAGCCAGGAGGTCAGTGTCTCGGTCCTCGATACCGCTCCCTCTCTGCCTTAGGCTTTATCTCAGAGGACAGGTTTGGGGAAATAGGAACAGACAATATTAAGTAGTTTGATAGAGGCTGTAAGGAGAGTCCTGGTCATGTCCAACACAGCTCCTCACCCCTTTAGAGTGGACAACTCAGTGATTTTTAATATATTTACAAGGTTATGCAACCACTGCTACTATCTAATTCTGTTTTATCTAATTCTGTACCTGCAGCTTTTCCTAGCACAGCTGTGGCAGAGTGGAGCTGATAATAAGTCCAAAGGACCAGGCTGATGTTTCTGTGTATTTAATTAGGTGCTTCCACTGTTCATTCCTATTCGATACCCTCAATTCTGTATGTATCCCCAAAACTGGTTCTTCAGAGAAAGACACTATTTAGGTAGCCTCAGTTATGTGTGATGTATTATGTCAGACCCAAGGTTCCCTAAACACCAGTCTCGGTGGAAGTAGCTGGCTCATATATTTGAAGAATATACGCAGATGTCTTTAGCATGTTCATATAACTTATAAGGTAGTGTGATCTAAGAACTTCTTTAATTACTATAGTTTCTTTGCTCCATAATCAGAAATTCTGATTCAATGGCAAGCCCTCCTTTCTTATCAGTGAGTTGAATAGATGGGCAAAAGATGAACGCACACATTAGAGGCAGAAAAAGAGGATCTCATTTCCAGAAAATAGGGTGATTTCTTGCAAATCACTTAGTCACTACTATGAGGAAATTCGAGGGGGATCAGAAGTTCTATTAACCTCAACACCACGAGAAGAGGAAAACATGGCTAAAGTGTTCCATTAGGTAGCAAACAGAAGAGAAGAAAACCAGAAGATGGGACCAATAGAGAAAGAAGAACAAAATATCAGGGTAGGCGGTGAGGAAAGAAGAGTGCAGAAAACTGGATGGACACAGCAGCAGCTCCTAACAACTGCCTGAGGTTCCACTCAGGTTACAACCTGGATCATATTGTTACTGAACCAGGTTTTTTTAAAATTAATTTATTTTATTTATTTATTTTTGGCTGCATTGGATCTTTGTTGCTGCGCGTGGGCTTTCTCTAGTTGTGTCAAGCAGGGGCTACTCTTTGCTGCGGTGCGTGGGCTTCTCATTGCGGTGGCTTCTCTTGTTGCAAAGCACGGGCTCTAGGCGCACGGGCTTCAGTAATTGTGGCACGGGGCTTCAGTAGTTGTGGCACGTGGGCTTCAGTTGTTGTGGCTCGCGGGCTCTAGAGCTCAGGCTCAGTAGTTGTGGCGCACGGGCTTAGTTGCTCCGCGGCATGTGGGATCTTCCCGGACTAGGGCTCGAACCCGTGTCCCCTTCATTGGCAGGCGGATTCTTAACCACTGCACCACCAGGGAAGCCCTGAACCAGGTTTGTTTTGCCCATGGCACAGCGTACCAAAACGCTGGGATGCTGAGGTTTCCAGCAAAGCAAACAGAGGACGGAACAAATCTCAAACCCGCCTCCCCACCCAAGGCAAGGGGCTGGGGTATTTATGGGATAACTGCATAAGGAAGCAGGTTGGTCTGAGGTATGGGGCTCGTGGGGCGCGTGGGGGGCATGGGGAAAGGTGATTGGAAAAAGGTGCGGTAAGTGTCCTTCTGCCCAGCTGTAACTAATTACAGGCCTCTGCGCCTTCAAAAGGTCACCGAGAGGACACTCACGCATGCCCAGTTGAGGGGTTGGTCATCCTATCCAGTCTTAATCAGCTCAGCTGGAACTAGACACAGCTGACGCCAAGTTCCTGGAAAACCACTCCCGCAAACATCTTATAGTTTAGGCTGCGAGCGGAGTCCTAAAACAACCTAAATTAGGGAAGGCAGGTGAAATGGATTTAACTCGTGCTTTCGATATGCTTTTAGATCATGTTTTCCTTTTAATATAAAACCAAGGCTGTTCATTTGAAAAGGCTAGTTGTTTTAATTATTTAAAAACAATCGTATTGCTTAGCCACTCCAAGAAGTGGTGAAGGAACCAGGTTAGAAAAAGTCAGTGACACTGTATCTTGCAGTACAAGTTTGTGGAGCTTCTAGGAGCAGGTTCGTTAAGGTAAGTCCCGAGTGTTTGGAGGCAGACCCTCAACAGCATCTCGCTGTTAATGTTTCATACTAAGTTAAGATTCAGGAGGTCAGCACCACTAGGCGACAGTGCAAGGCTCCTGAGGAGATGGAATGAAGTGCAGGTGTTTTCCCGAGCTCTACGGGACCTTCCAATGACACTTTGCTCTGACAAAGGCGAATTGTCGTCCCCAAAAGGCAAAAACTAAGAAATTCTAAAGAGACATAGGATGTCCTCTCATAAAAACCATTTATTGGCACACCAGAAATATCCATCTGTTCTAGTACAGTAGCTGTATGCATCTATAACTGCAATTCTGTGTAAACTACGTGTTACCGGTCACTAGAAATCTAATTAGCAGGATGAATTTAATAAGGAACAAGAGTAACTATGAGTCTACAGCGGCCCAGCCATCAAGTCTCATTGGAGAATAAATCATATATCAAATTAGTGTTGGCCTGCAACAGAATGTTTCTGTAGCCAAGAAAAACCAAGGTGGACACAAACAGGATAGCACCTATTCAATAAATCAGGTACACTTAACTAGAAAAACACCACAGCTGATAGAAATAATCTAAATAAAGTAAGCCCAAAAGTAAATTATTAGCTATTTACATATATTACTTTTTGCCCAAACCTTAATTTGTTAGCTTTCCCATCCTACCTCTTCCCTTTTGTTATTCTTGTTTTTTTTTTCTTGGTGAATTTCTTGGCTCCCTGGCAAATATTTAGACAACTAACCAGAACCTCTTTCTAGGTGCTACATTTTCTAAAACTTCATGTCAAACAAAAGGATCTGAAGGGTAGCTTATATAAGTCTATCTCTACACGGAAGTAATAAGCTTATTATTCTGCTATCCATCATAGCAATGACCTACAATTTCATTTCCTCCCAAACATTATTTGAACAATTCCAGAAAGTTGGGATGTGAATGGCAGCAGAAAGGATGGATTGTTCATTTGTAACAGGCACAGATAGTGAGTCTACACGGAGACAAGCGCATTAATCCTGAGAATGTGAATGCTGTGAACTGCAACTTAAGATCCTCCATTACGGACAATGAATCCTCCTTCTGGTCATTAATTTTTTTTCACATTTATTTTTAAGGCTTAGTATCATTGCAGCATTAACAAATAAGAATGCTGACATCATTTCTACCAAAGAAGGACTCTGTGGTGAATGGCAGCAGGTACCATAATTAAAATAGCACAGTTGAAAAGGCATTGAGTTGGTATGTTTCTGGTGCTATGGCCAGAATGAATGGATTTTTAGCATCATTCTAGGGGATCTGAAAGATCTTACCAATGAGCCTCTTTGGCCCTTGTTTATTTCCTTCCTAATACTAATAACAATTTGTAATAATTTTATTTTTGATTTGTTCTCCTAGGACAATATAAGCTCCAGGAGGGCAGAGACCACACCTGTGTATTCACCACTCTGTCTCCATTGTCTAGAACAGTGCCTGGTCCAGAATCGGTTCTCAATTAAAAACTTGTAAATAAATGAACCAAATCATGAAGTCCCCTGCCCTGCCTATATTTAGAGACCTTCGAATTTCATTCAGTGACCAGATTTTCTGGCCTGTCCTAATGACCTAGCTGTCCTGTGAGCCTACCCCTCTGTCTTTGTGTAGTCGTGTTGCTGATATTTTTGTGCTTCAGTGGATAGTAAAACTTTTCATTGCTGAAAAGACTAGCTTTGCAGAGCTAACGTTGCATGAGAGGTCACAGGGCAAGAACATTCAAGAATATTCTAAACGGCCAGCTCCAAATTCAGCTCATTCTTCCTTACCTCTCCCTACTACCTACCTCTTTGACAGAAAGTTTAAGAAAAAAGTTATCAGAAGAATTTTCTCTTGGCAGTGCCAGTTCAGTAAGTCACCAATGACATGATCAAAGGAGAAAGAAAAGATAACTCACCTACATAAAAAAAAATAATGTAAATAAAAGCAAAATCTGGCTGTGGAAACAAAGTGACATGGTGGGCTGTCTAGGTCTTCCGTTGGTTAGAATTGCTGAACATGGAAGAGAAAGCAGGCTTTACAGCAGTAGAGAGCCTGGAGGGAAAGGGGGGCTGCGGGGTGTGAGGACCAGCATCTCTCTCCTCCTCCCTCTCCCTCCAGCTCTGGCTGAGCTCCTTGCTGTTGCGCTCAGGCGGAGGTAAGAACAGGCAGCTGGCGCCTCCACAGCACATCTTTAGGCTATTGACGCTCTGCTCGAGTAGCAGTCGGGGACTGGGAGCCCCGTGTGAAGCGTGACCTGTGGGAAGAGACTGTGAGTCCCGAAGGCACTGCAGGATCCCCGCCTGCACCCCCTCCCCAGAGCACAGTGGGTGTGTTCCTCACTCAAAAGGGGATCTGTTCAGTTTTCTGTAACGTCTATTCTAGCAGACATTAAAGAGAATTCTAGTAGAGTTCAGCCTGTGCTAAGAACCTGGCCACCATGCTGGGCTCCCCAATCTTGGAGACACTTGATAATATGGTTCGCATCCACTTGCTTCTTCAACGGATTCTGGGGAGATTGTGTTCCTATGACTGAAGACACAGGCATTGATCTGCTTGTAGAAAAGCCTGTTGGCCACACGGCAGTGATCACTGCCATGTCCATGGACAGAAAGCAGATGTGCAGACAACCCTTCCCCTATTATTTGTCCACTAGTTATTCCAGTTAGGATAAGCCTTTCATTTAGGGATGGACTACATGATTGCCAGGTATGAAGAAACATGGGCACTTATTTAATATTTCACTGAATTTTGTCCAACCTCATACTTCAGCTGCACGGACCAGGCTAGAACCATTTCATGCACTGCTGTCTGTCATCTCTCCCCTTCTTGTCTTGTCCCTGTCTTCCCCAGCCCAAGAGTCTTTCTCTAAAGATACTCAGAACGTCCTGGAAACCCCTAAAGAGCGTCGAGTACAATATTCTTTGCAAGGGAAACAGCTGAAAATGTGGAAAACTTTGAATGAGGGCTTTCTAAGACACACTTCTAGGGAAATCTATAGCTTTCTTTTGTCCAATGTAGAGGCTGCACTCTGATAGATTAGATTTCAGCCGTCCAGAAAAACCCATCTAGTTGCAGCAAGACAGAAGGGCAGAGGTCACTGGGTTGCAATCACTTCTACTGCACATACTGATAAACAACAATGGATTTTTAAAATAGCTCCCAAGACGTGGTTTTATATACAGCAAAAATCACCAGCAGTGTTTTGATTCTCAAGCCCTATCTACCCTATCGTAAGGCAGCCATTTGCTGAATGAGGGTCACAGTTGATGATGAGTTCTGGCTCAAGACGGAAGTGAAAGCTCTCGTCCCGGCAGAGGCTGGCAGGGCACACCCTCCCGCATGGCTCTGATCTTCTCTCCCACGGCCCCTCATCTGCCCCAGCTGCCACCTCCTGGCCCTTCCTTGCTTAAGTGAGGCCCCTTGTGCCTTAGAAACTTTGTCCCGGCTGTTCCCTCTGCCTGGAAAGCCCCACACAGCTCACTCCCTCACCCCCTTCAAGGCTCAGCTCACCTGTGACTACAATAAGGCCCACCTATGCTGACCACGCTGCTTAGGACGGCCACTGCCCTCCCAACCCCGGCACTCTTGGTCCCTTACTCTTCCCTCGGTCTTCTCTCCACTGGATATCGCCTTCTAACATACTATATAATTAACATAGCAATTGTGCTTATTATTCACTGTCTGTCTCCTATAACTAGAATGTGAGCCCTGAGAGGGAAAGATTTTTGTTTTGTTTTCACTGGTAAACAACAATACTCATAATACTTCAATAGTGCCTGACATATTAAAGGCACTCAACAGATATTTGTTGAGTGAACGAATGAAAAGAACTTGTTGTTTTTATTTACAATAAATCATCAGTATGTGTTTTCTGTCCCCGAAGCGCCTGACAGAACTGATAAGAGTGCAGAGAAAACGCCCCAAATTTCTGAGCATCGTGCTAGCACTTCAGGCTCACACCTTCACTGCTCAGGCACTCACGGTGCTTTGCCTCAGTCATTTCATTTGTTTTCATGCCAGCTGATTCAAGAGTTTCCTTTCTACTAGAGAGGGATCTAGGGCTCAGAGGGACGATCATTAGCCAGCCACGCAGAGAATCCCATTTTCCCACCTGCTGTTCACTAGATTGTGTCTCAATATAACCGAGGGGCTTACGCCGGTCTGGAATCATCTCACTTGTCACGTCCATCCCACCCGGCGCCCCCCCTTCCTCCGCGCCTCGGTCTGGGCCTTCGGTGGGCAGGGGCTGAGTTCGCTGCCCGCGGGCAGCCTCAGAAGCAGAGTCTGCAGCTCACCTGCACGTTCCTGTTCAGGCTGACTGCCGGAAAGAACAGCCCTTCCACGTTCTCAAACGCGATGGGACCTTGCTGCTCGTCGTTGATAAAAAATGTCAAGGTTTTTCTATTTAAGTCTAGGAGGATCCCGATCGTGGCCCCCTTTGTGATCCCTCCCTCAGTTCTGTGGGAAAAGAAAACATGGGGTTTCACTTGCCTGTCATCATTCTAGAAGCTTCCCGTTTCGTATGGTTAAACCAGTATTTTTTAACTTGTTTAAAAGTATCGTTCCTCATCCCCACCCCAGGAGCCTTTTAAAACATTTTTCCGCCTAATCGCCCCTCCTCACTTACAATTTTAATACCGCAGATATACTGTGTATCTGCTTATGGGCTGTACGTGTATCTGTGCTTTATATATATAAAAAGTAAGATCTTTTGCTCGCTCCCTGGAAAACCAATTTTCATTCCCCTGTTGAGAATGTATAGGTTCACCGCGCTGCTCTGCTGTTGCTGAGAGTGAACTCCTTCATACAGGGTCTCTACACGCAGTCGCCTAGTAGAAAACAAAGCATCAAAGGCCAAGGGCAAAAAGTAGCCTTTGGGCTATCAGAGCTCTGTCTAGAGCTGGGTCTCACGCTTTGCACATATGGTGTGAATTAAACATCATTAAATACAAAATGATTTAATTTGAAAGTCAAAGAAGCACTTAAGCTGAACCTAAAACACATGCATGAAAAATTGGATTTGGGCCCTTATGCTATCCATGAAACAGAAAAGCTCATTCCAGAAAGATGGTCATTTGGGGCATGCTGAATTTGAATTGAGAAGTTGGAGGCTCTTCATAAAATGGCAACACCGAAGAAGAGGAATCTCCTCTCTGTAAGGTGAAATAATTAATTATACTGTAGGAGGTGGAGTGACTGTCATTTGACCACGAATTGTGTCTTAACGCTTCCATTGATGGTTTCACAAAAGCCATTAAGCATGGATGATCAGATGCGTCTTTTTCCTCCTCTTTGAGAGCTAGCAATACTGAACTTCAGCCTCATCTCAGCAGAGCACAGAAATGTTAGGGTGTTGTTCTTTCCCCCGGCACGCAGAACACAGACTGCACATAGTGGTTAAAACACAGGGGTATCAATTTCATCTTGGAAATTCACAGCTTCAGCAACGAAGGCACTGGTGACGTGCCGTTTGCGTGCAAGCAGAGGTGTTCTGCCTTAAGAAAGTGTTTCTCTGCATAGTGTGGCAGTTGTGTTATTACTCACTCCTTCGCTCCAAAATAAAGAAGCTAAAACATGGTACATGGCATCAGGGATCTGGTGACAGAGGGTCCCCCCAGATGTGAATTACTGAAGACAATGGCTTATATACATCTAGTAGGATTTGATATCAGGCTGGAATGGCATGTGTGCTCACTTCAAGTGGTGGTGAATAATACACAAGTGAATGCAGATGTATAGAAACTCTCCAAGGGAACAGGAAGTGAAGGCCCTAGGAGTCCTACCGGCTAGAAGAGGGGCAGTGGTGAGGATACAGAAGAAGCTGAGACAGTGGAGTCCACTGCCTATCACTACCTGACTCACTTTCCTTGTGATCCAACTGAATACAACTGTATTTTTGTTTTTTTCCCCAGAGACACCAATGAGAATGTATCCTGGGGAAATCTTTGAGAATAAGGTGGACCAGGATCCATAAAAGACACTTCCCTACCTAGGAAATTTGTGACAAATACATTTGAGGAAGAAAACACAAACCAAATGAAAGAGGAGGTCTAGAAAAAATATGATAGCATGGGTTAAATTATACTTGCCTATATTTTGGTGTTAAAGCAAAACCTTTACCTTTGTTCTCTTTCCCCAGCAAACTGGGTACTCTGAATCCATACAATAATAAGAGGGTTCTTCAAGTATGAAACTCTCCAAATTGGCATCCATACGACTTAGTTTAATGAATGGCTACTATTCTGAGAGGTGGCATTGATAATAATCATAATAAGAAGAACAGTGGCTTCTATTTTCGGGTGGATGGGAGGCATTTTTGCATGATTCATGTAATCGTGGGAACATTTATGCGTGGAAAAACATGATTTTCCTAATTGGTGGATTTGCAAACCGATGTTCAGAAAAACTAAGTATCTTGTCCAACAGTGTTTCTCTGGTAAGTTGTAAGTCTGGATTTTAGAATCCTGGAAGGTTTTTCTATAATGCATATGCACGAGGATTCTTAGTTTCCAGCCCTGGGTGGAACGTAGCCATGAGGGACCTAGGAAAGTACTCACGTCTCTGTCATTATGCAAATAAAATAAAAGAAAACTCCAGGATGGACTCAGCCAAGAGCAGTAGGACTTCTGCTTAATAAAGATCGCCTGCCTGTCTTCCTTCATGTTGTCTGTTTAACAGGCCTCTGAACCTGGGCTCTCGCTCTCGACCGGAAGCCAAGGTGAAGAAGGCTTGGCTGGGGGGTAGGGGCTGCAGGGTACCTGTTGGTGTGCGAGTTGTTGTGCATGAACCAGCTCCGGTTATTATCCACATACATTGCCCAGGCTTTGTCGTCCTTTCCTAACATCACATCCTTCATCACGTCGATGCGAGCCACGCCAAAGGCAGGGTCTGGGTGGTTGTCATAGCGATCCACCGTGAGCTCCCAGTAGTGGACGCCCTTGGAGAAGCCAGTCTTCCCCAGCACCACCCGGTCATCGTAGCTACTGCAGGTCACAGTCAGGTTGTCATTGGAGAAGATGATGTCAGAGTGCGCCGAGCCAGGGTCAAAAGCAAACCAGGCCACTGGGAACAACAGAAGGGAGGGCGGTTACTAAGACGGACCCACTGAGCTCACGCCATAACGCACTCCTGGGCCGGAGAGGAGCGTCTTGTCCCGTTTTCATGCTTCCATGTGGGAAGGAGGTGTCCAGGGCCAGAAGGGGCTGTGAGTGAGCAGACGGGGGGCACTTCCTGGGAGCTAGGGCTCTCTGCGCCCAGAAGGAGACGGAGGACACACGACCGATTCAGCAGGGGTTACCTGGCACAGACTGCACTCCCAGCCAGGTGATCCGGGAGTGAAGTGGCATCGACTTTGGAAGGCGCAAGTCCCTTCACCCGGTGACTGGCAGAACAGTACACCAGAGACATAAGGGGAGAGGGCTGCGCTAAGATGCCTGTGTAACCCTGAGATGGGGAGGCTAGGAGCTAGAGTCCTAGATGGAGGAGGGATAAAACACACTCAGTGAAACAAGGAAATATCCCTTCTGCAGAAGTGCTCATATCTACTCGTTTGGAAAATTTCCTCAGTGTTAGTGAAAGCTCAAAAGCTCCAAAGCTATCAGCAACAGAAACTAATTTTCATGAGTGATTGTGACTTGGATGTAAGACAGGTTGCTTCCTTCACCACAAATGCAGTTTGCGTGTTACTCCTAAAACTAACGTGTAAAACGTTTTGGACGTTAGGTGCAGATGGAATGACGTCTTTGTACACAGCGTTGTGCCCGAGTTCTAAATGTCACCTACCCAGAACATGCTCTGGACAGACGAAATGGCTGATTTATCAAATCTGTGAGCCACCTCACATGCACATTGGTCTCTGCTATTTGTAACAGAATAAGGTTATTCCATACCTGCCAACAGCTTTTTAATATCAACTGTTGTCATTCCGAGTGAAAGGCATGGGAGAGAGAAATAGGAAGCAAAATTGACATTGATAAGAAAACATGTCTCTTTTGATAGACTAATACCAAAAAAGGGCTCAGTTCAAAACTGCATACACTACTCAGTTTAAAACCGTATCGGTCTGATTAGTACCTTTGCCCACAAGTGCTCTGCTTATAGAGAGTGCTTTGCATTGATGTACAAGAAATCTGGGGGAAAAGTAATCTTCTCTGAGGCATAAAATTTAAAAATACAGACTCATTTTTCTGCGTATGTGAGAAACTGCTATAATGGGATTTGAATGACAATTAGACAATTTTATTGACATAGAATAAGCTGTCACCCTTTATTTTGTGACGGGAGTGGAGCATACCAAGCACATAAGTAAAAGATGACAATGACAATAGGTATACTTGCCTAATTGAGAGTAAGGTGCAGATTGTGTCTCAAAATTGCATCCTATAAAGAGATACTACACATCAAAGCTATGAAAAAACAACCAGGTCAATAAAAATTATTTGTATACATGTAAAAAGCACCAGCTGAAGAGAGTCACCAGAGGCCTGATTCATGAAAAACCAAAGCCCTTTCTATGTTAGTTTACTTGCCTGGGTAAAAATTGCCTCTCTGCTCTTTCAAAATGAATAGTACATCTTTTTTGTTTTGTTTTGTTTTCATTTAATAAAGTCTCCTCCAATTGTTTCTAAACTGTAGAGCTTAAATTTTCATCATCTTCCAAGTTTAATCTTTTCCACGAAAGTTTCCATATTCAGAAGAAAATGAGAAAAATTCATCCAATTGAAACGGAGAAATCACTGAATCTTGATAAAACTCCATTCTACATCATTATTCCATGTACTTCTAACTCTGGTTATGCCCAAAGGCCTTTGCTGTGACTTGGGCTCAAGTCACATGATAATTATATAACTAAATGTGTAATGTAATCCCTATGTTAATAAATACAACTGGTAATTATTAATAATGACATGAATTAAATGTAGCAAATATGAGAATGACCTCATCTCTTTCTTAGATTGTTTTACTACATGAGTGCTTTTCACCTAAGGGAGGGGCGGGGGGATGGTGCTGATTGGGGTGGGAGTGACCTCAGAGATGTATTGGAATCACCTGTGCAACTTTTGCAACCATCTCCCTCTTTCCTTAACATACCCTTACCTACTCCATGAGAAGTTTCATCAGGGTGGATGAAGCAGTCTAGTCTTAAAATGTTCAAAGGTGTGTGAACTACAATTTCAAGTGCTGTCAGTGACTGATCTAGGAAATGTGTTTTTGATGAGCACCAGGGTATCTCCTAGAAAGGATCATTTAATTTTTTTTTCAATTCAGTAAGACCATTATGTGCTAAATAAAGGATAATACACTGAATTAAAAGAATTTTAGAAGAATTAAGAAAGCACCTTAGAAAGGACTAATGCTTAAATTAAAAACAAAATGTAAAGATTATGATCTTACTTTTAGTTTTTTTTTTCTCTGGGATGAATTCATATGCAGAATAATCATTTTCTCCAACTCATGGCTGATACTTATGGTTAGTTTCTATCAATTATCACTTCAGTTCCTATTCACAGGTTAGAACTTAGTGAGTACAGGACACCTGGAGTTTTAAAACTGAATCTCATATCCAGCTTTGGAAATAAATTTGTAGAATCTGAATAGGGCTTTTAAATTTTTTAAATGAATCATGCCTTGTGCAAGTCTTTTTCAAAACAAGTTTTCTGAAATCTTTTTTACACTACTTTAAACACACCATCGTACATTTAAGTTTCAACGATACAACTAGAACAATGGTGTCAAATACAGCCATCAAATATCCCCAAACCCACATATTTTATTCTTGAGACAATATACATTACAAAGACTATAACAATATTTCAGTACATTAGACACAAGTGAAAAGGCTTCCATAACAAAGCATGTTTAAAAGCCAATAGCGCACAGAAAAACAATAAGAAACATAAAAGCACAAAGAAAAATGTCGTTTTAAAGAGAGCTTGAAGTCCCTGCATCCTTTTTGCACTGTCATGCTGTGGCCTTCTTCATTCCAGGATGTGGGATGAGCAAACAGAATAAAATAACAAAAAAAAAGAAACCTTTGGAAATATGAAATGTGCATCATGTGTATCCCTGATTACAATATAGTCCTGAAGAGATCAAATAGGACTGCAGTTTAGATATTTTAAGATTCTATTGGCTAGACAGAGTTCACGGCATAGTATCACTAGTCCAGCTTCCTGAAATCAGCCTGAAGCCGTGTCACAACCCTCTTGGCTGTGGGAAACTTTGGGAGGCCAGACTTTTCAGTGATTCTCATCTTTGGACCTTAGGCTAGTTGAGGGTTTCTGATTTAGCTGGTGGTGGTTCCTCCCCTTTGCTTAGAAAAAAATCAGCCATGACCCCGACTGTCTGACCAGTGAGCACAGGCTTCGGCAGGAAATACTTTCACTTTCTGCTCTCTGGTTTGCCTGCTTTGTATGATGCATTCTGCTGTTGGCAAGTTTTTTACTTTTATTTTTTTCAATAAAGATCTCTTGAGTCTATGTTTAATCAGACACTCCAGGCTGGATGCACTGATCCAGTCTCCCAGACACAGCTGGTTTCCTGGATACAGCAGGGTTGGGTTGCAAACCTCCATACTAAGGCCACAGCCTCCACTCAGCCAGCACCTGCGCGTGCTGTGCCATTGCATGTGAGGACAGAGCAGGTTTCCCATGGTGGTACCAGCTTGTGCAAAAAGAACAACTTCACTCATCACTTTCCGACACCATTATATACATTGACCACAGCTCGATGGTTGGTCCTCACACCACACACACACAAGAATGCCACAAAGCTCCATCATCCAAATGCTCCTCGTACCAGAAGCAGGCCACAGACATAGAGACTAGCTCATCACACCCCCTGCACGCACATGAACGCCAAGAACGAAACAGGTATTCAGAGATGCCTTCAAGGCACAGAGATGGAGAGGAGAGGTCAGACGAGCTCAGCTCACCCGGTGCATTGAGAGACTGTAAAGAGGAATGCAAGCTCAGCTGATGGGGTGAGGGCCGGAAATCAAAGTAGGATCTCCTGGGGAAGCTGGGCTGTAGATTAAGGGTGGAGGAGAAAGGACTCATTCTACGGAGCGGCAATCTTTCCGAAGGCACTGGAAAAGGGACTGTCTGTTCTTCTGAATCTGTGTCTAAATGTAAGATCAATGCAAACTAGAGATCAGAAATCCGCCACCTGCTGTGCAGTTTTCCCCCGAGACCTGCCTTACCGATGCACTTTCACAAAGCCTCATCCACCCCATAGTTGCCAATGTGGTTTGAGACTGGGAGGGAATTCTCGGCAGGTCGCAACCCATGACCAGAGGATACTTCAAATATCACAGGCAATTGTTTTCTCTTCTCCCAATTTTTAGTGGTAGAGAAAGTATTAGAGGTTTCCGTTTAATTAAATATCTTTAGAGTTGAATTTAGAAACCGTAGAGGTAAATTTTACCCATTGATGACCAAGAGGAGATTAATACTTCACCCTCTCTAGCTCCCTTGGATGTTACTACCTGTACAACAATGGCCTCTTAAAGAGTTTCTATTTAGGAGGTGACGATTTTGACCAACTCTTTGCTGTTCCATATTTTCCCTTTTGCCTCTTATTTTTTCCGTTTCTAAATGGACGAGATGGTTTTTCTATACCAACACACTCAAGACTTGCTCTTTGAATAGGAGAGGAAGATAGGGCTGAACAAGTAATCAGGGAAGGAGCCTTACCTTTGTTTCTGAATTAAGTTGAGACCCTAGGGATGCCCTTGAACATCTCTGGTTCTCTAACAATAAGCAGACCATGGGCAGTGCTGAGGTGCATTTGTGGCAAAAATGTCTTTATTTTCAGATAGTCAGGTCTGGCATGAAGATCACTATTATCCCAGAGTAAGGACATATCAACTACTTGATTTGGTTCTAACATTTAGAGTAATTTAGAGGTAGTTCCTCTAAATTACTAAAATCATTCCTTTCTCTTTTGTTGAACAATAGGTGGTTGTATGCAGTAGGGTTATCTGGTCAGAGACAGATGTTTTACCAATAGGGGTCTTCTTAGAGCTCAGTTTGATAGTAATAATTTAGGAAATACAGATGGCATGATGGTAGTATTCTATGTCCAAAACCACCAAGGAACTTTCTTCTCATTGAAAAAATAATTTTGTTTTGGTGGCCAGAGAGTGTTCCTGGGAATATTTTTCTGGTTTGAGTTTGTTAGCATGTTCCTCTGCGTTGAACACATCCTTATGCTATCCAGGTGCTGTTCTGCACATGCTCAGTGGAGCACGTGTGCGCAGAACAGGATTCTATTTGAAGAGCTCAGAGCAAGGGCATTGGCGGAGCATTTCAGTTTAATACTGCCAACCCAGTCTCATTTTCATTTCTGAACATATTAAAATTAGCTTTTCAGGCTTTAGACTTATCCTTGGGGGAAATTTTATTCTTTTTCTTTTTTTCTTTTTTATAGAAAAGTGTAAAGCAGATTTTCAGAGAAAAGAAATGGCTACTTATGGAGTTAAGGCTTTGTGTTCCCAATAATAATACATTCCAATTTTCTTCTACCTAAACTTCAAATGGTTTGGGTAATTTGGCATGTGTGATCATTTCCTTGTTCAGAAATAATTTACATTATAATGATCTCAGGGGGGAATTAGTCTTTTAGTTTAATGGAAAAATTTGAAAGACAATTGCACAGCACCACAGACTGATATGGGCTTCTTTTAGGGAGAGAATTTACAACTATAGTTATCTCAGTAAAATATTTTTAACAAGAATTTGCTTGGAAATGTATTTTTCACCAAGTGATAATAATTAATTCATTATACTTAAAATACTTGTTGCCCTGAAAATTAAGGGAAAGGACATATATAGTAGAATGAATTTCAGAGTATATTGAACTCTCGAGTAATCATCTGAAAACCAGTGAAGAGACATGTACTGAATCCAGACTCAGGGAGCATATCCAATCCCATCATACTTACCTTTTCTATTCTCAGCACCAGGAAGAAGCACTTAGAGTTGGTGATGGCACCACTCTGCGGGATGGGGCTGAGGGCAGCTATGGTTATTCATGGGATTAATAACTTGACACTAAAATGGTTACCTTTTCTATCCTTTTATGTAGATCCGTTATTTATTGATGACCCAATTGTCCCTGACTCCTCTCAATCTTGAACCACGCTCTCTATTCAAGCAAGCTCATTTAATATACATGTTACCCAATCACTCCATCTCTGTCTCTTGAGTTTTTCCCACCTATGGCCTCCCATACCCTACCAGCTGGGCTCTTACCCCATTTTCTCTAAGAAGCTCCTAAAAAAAACTTCCTACCTCGTCATGAAAATTGTCCAAATGAAGTGCAAGAGAGAGAGCACTTTCCACTTGATCCCAGCAGACTCTTTGTGCCCTTCCCCATGGGCACATGGTGCAAATGTTGGGTCAGTTGCCTACAGGTCATCTAAGTCACTTGATATTACCTTAGGTTGCAGGATTCTTAGAGGGAAGACACTTATCTCGATAAAATCTGAGCAGCAGTCACAAGCTTCCCCTTGAAGTCCCCTAGGTTGAGGATCTCATGGCCTCTGGGCAGCCCCCTCCTGTTGCAGTTATTGCTCACATTGGTCTGGATATATCTCTTTGGGAACTCGACTCCTTAATCGTAGCATTACTATCTAGGGCCCTACAGAACGGCGCGCTAGTTCTTCAAATATCTGAGAGCAGTCACCAGTCCCCTTTAAATCATTCCTTTTCTGGGATAAATAGAATCGATTTCCAACCTTTCTTCTAGGGTGTGGATTTCAAATCTTTACTCTCCTCATCGTGCCCCTCTGGACATGTTCAAAGACATGAACCAAAGACAGTAAGACAATATTGGGAACAGTGGTGCCACACCCATGTTTAGCCAAATCACACAACTAACACTGAGCCTACACACAGCTACCCAAGAGTGTATTCTGTGTTATACCCAGGATGCAGGAAGGATGTACATCCCACTTCCTTACCTCTCCTTCAAAGCACAATTACTGAGATCTGGAGAAGGCTTTTCAGCCATTAATATTCTGTTAGTCACGACAAAGAGGAATTGGGTTAGTGCTTTTTTTCAGAATACATGATATGAAGCTACGTTTCAGGTCATAGCTAATAACCAGGATAACTATTATTAATTTTTCATGTATAGGTCGCTGGAGGAAGAAAAATAGCCCCTTCGAAGATTTTTAATCTCTTGTCATGTTTCATCACATGCACTGATCCTGTCTGCTGAAGAGCTTTGCTGAGCAAAAGAAGTTTAGCAGGACAGAGCAATGGGAAACAGAATGCCAGCGGAATACTGGTGTGGCAGCTCCGGGCATACCAGTAACTCTGGGATGGGGACTGCATTTATAATGGGAGCGTGACAAGACACACTTTCCCTCAACTCTGTCAGTGACCATCACTCTCCTCTTGCCTTTGCCTGGACTGCTTTCCCTTCCCACCTGGATTGGCTGGACTCTGGAGTTGGGGCCTCTGCTTGAAAGAAGTAATCAAGAATTATCAAAGCAGGGCTTCCCTGGTGGCGCAGTGGTTGAGAGTCTGCCTGCCAATGCAGGGGACACGGGTTCGAGCCCTGGTCTGGGAAGATCCCACATGCCGCGGAGCAACTGGGCCCGTGAGCCACAATTACTGAGCCTGAGTGTCTGGAGCCTCTGCTCCGCAACGGGAGAGGCCGCGATAGTGAGAGGCCCGCGCACCGCGATGAAGAGTGGCCCCCGCTCGCCGCAACTGGAGAAAGCCCTCACACAGAAACGAAGACCCAACACAGCCAAAAATAAAAATAATAAATAAATAATAAATAAAAAAATTTAAAAAAAAAAAGAATTATCAAAGCAAAGATTGGCTGGGGACCACACTTATTATTTATTTACTGACTTTTGGGTTTGAGGCAAAAAAATAATATTTAAGTGGTGTGCTCCTTTTTTGCCTTACTGTATATTTATTTTATGTGTTCATTAGCAGACATTGCGTTAGACCTGAGCAGCTGGGAAATGGGACACATGAAGTTGGGAGGAGAACTGACTGTATTTAGAGAAAATCTGTATCTTATACTACTAATTGGTTTTTATACTTCTGAGGGTAGAATTTCTTGACTGATTCCAACATGTACAGTGCACTAAAGATTTCTACAGATGTGGAATATTTGGAAATGTAAAGTACAGTCTTTGAGCTATTATTTTTGGAATTCAAAGAGGAAAGGCAAACTGACAGGGATTCCATACGCTAACCCAGCTTCTTTTGTGCTCTCGTAGAATTCTTGGTTATCTTCCTGTCTGGTAGTGAACAGCTTCGTAACTTAAGCAGTCCTTGGACGCTGGTTCAACAAGATGGTTGTATTTCAGAGTACAGTAAGGCAAGATATGTCACTACGAGCTGCACAAGCAGCGTTAAAGATGAGTTTCAGTTCAATTATAAACCAGCTGTAAAATAATTTGCTTTTGTTGGGAAGACTTTAAAAGAGACAAAGAAACAAATGAAGGGGTTGTGTGTCCTTAAATGATCTAATAAGCATCCAAAGTCACAGTTATGTCCCACTGGTACATAATTTACAATGAAAGGTGGTATTATAATCTTTCTTAAGTGTGGCATTAATTGCAGTTGAGAAGTGAGAAACACTTCTGTTCTGAAAAGCTCCTTTTAAAAGAAGAAATGAAACAGCCTCTTTCCACCCTTGGGAGAGCTGCACACTCTGTCACCAAGTCCTCCACTCCAATTTAGAACACCAGGGCATTATTTATAAGGAACTATCATCAGAAGAACTGAAAATTTCTATATTTCAAATAGATACAAAAGATTCCAAAGGACTAAGCTGTTCCCCAGAGTGTCAAGTGCAAAGCACATTCCCCAAAGGCGAAAATAGGGTTTGGTTCCAATTCGGTCCTATGGAAAATCAGGCAATTCCCTGGGATGTCGTGCATGGTGTCAAAATTAAAAGGAGCAAAGCCCCTCTTTTCTGGGCTCTGAAAGCTGTCACGATGCCTCTCACCTTGGATTTCATAAAATCTACCCGGATTTGTTCAGGTATGGTTTACCTACCTTGAGGAATTTGTCCTGGAAACGCATATCCCTCTAACTAGATACTTTTAATTGGGGCTGCGGGGATGGCTCTGGTGCTCGGAGTCACGAAAACTACAGCCGAGGCAGAGTGGACCATATGCTCTTCCTTGTGTGACCCTTTACCGGCTACTTCCCACTAGTGTTGAATTTTCAGTGTCACAGGCAACCTCTGAGACCCACTAGAACCCGTGGGGGAAGCAGGAGGCAGCTACGCCAGTCTATAGCGTTTCCTGAAATAGTAACAGCTTTCGGCAGTGATTTTGAAGAGAGAAGCCACAGAAGAAAACCAGGGGGTATTAACACTAAAGAACTTAGAGGTCATCTGCTCTAAGTCTATAGTTTTAGAGACAAAACAATCCCCCCCCCCCAAACAAAACCCTGAAGTCCAGAGAGATTAAGGGACACATCTAAGTCACACTGCCAGCTGTGATGGGACAGGATAAGGGCCCCAGGCAGATCAATTCCTGGTAGATAAAATTTGGGGGCTGACAAGGCCATTGCTCTCTTTTGTGCCTTGGAAATGTATAAAAGGTAAGGTGGATGCTATAGGCCATGGAGCACATTCCAGTGGTCTCAGGGGTGACCAAGGATTGTGTGGAGGACCTAATTATCATTCTCCACACCCTGCATTATACTGAGGATGAATCTTTCTTGTCTATATAGAGTGGTTCCGTGGACTGTGGTGGTTAGGAATTGAACGGCAAATATGTCACCCTCCCCTTTGGGATTCTGACCACACGAGGCGGGCGGGCTGAAATCAGATGAGGTTCTTTTCCCCCCACAAGGTTACATATTCTCTGGTGGGAAGCGGGGCGGGTGTGTGTCTCAGTACATTAAGGTTTAAGAGTACAGCACTTATCCTGGCCCCAAATCACTATGAAATATCTGCAAAGAGACTTTTGAACAGATGCATCTGGGGTCATTCTGGGCCTATATTCTGCCTGCATCACTGAATATTCTCTGGGTTATTTTCTATGATGTGTGGGAGAAGGAGCTATCACGCTGGAAAGGGTACTGTGATGCTGAGAGCCTAATGGGAAAGAAAAAGGCATTTTAATCTTTATGAATAACACCTTCTATGTCCCCTTTTAGAAAGCAGTTTCTAAGATGTGATTTCGAGAGTCCCAACCCTTTTGTTGTCATTAGATGAAACAATCCTGGAAAGCATTGGGGAGATGGCTTTTACGGCTGTTCAAGTAAGACAATGCTTGAGAGCACTTTTGCTCAGTGCTCTGCACACCTGTGTGCAGAGAATGCTGCAATTTACAGCCTTATCTACAGCCTGATTCTCTCATGATCACTGATTACTCTCCCCACTTTTCCTCACAGTTGAGATCTGGAGGGCTGAGAGCTTCTGTGAATAAATAGCTCTGTGGTTTCAGCCCGAGCAGGGCTCCCCGTCCCAGACCTCACTTGGTGGGGCCTTTCAAGGACCTCAAAGATGTGCCTCTGACATCCTTTTCCTTCCCAGGCAGTGACCCATCACTGCCAGCTGAAAGTGTCCACGTTGGAGAGAAGCTCACCCCGGGGGGCTGGGGAGCCAGAGGGAAGACACGGAAAAAAGGACAGGACCCAAGGAGGTGCTTGGATATTATACTGGAAATGACAGTCATTCCCACATCTCCTTCTTAAAGCAGGAATATTATTCTTTAGAGCAAAAGTCTAACATGACTGAAAGTGTTAAAGTCCTATTTCTGCCTGGGGTTTCTGGATGAACATGTGAGGCAGCTACACAGTACTGCTTCTGCAAGCTGTCTTCAGACATCTAGCAAACAGACTTAGGATAGTGTTCCCTCTTTCCCTCTTTTTGGTTGAGTGCAAAGAGCACTGTTTTAATGTCAGCATCAAAGCATACTGTGCTGGGCATTGGAGCTGAAAGGCCCAGGCCTGGCACGTCATTTATCCTCTCCCAGGCTCCGTTTTGCCATATGTAGAGTGGAATAATAATAATACTACTTTCCCCATAGAGTGTGGTAGGCAGAACAATGGCCCGTCAAAAACTCTCCATGCCATAATCCCCAGAATCTGTGACTATGGCACCTAACATGGAAAAAGGAACTTTGCAGATGTGACTAAGTTAAGGATCTTGAGATGGGAGATTATCCTGGACTATCCAGGTGGGCCCAAGGTAATAAATCACAAGGATGCTTATAAAAGGGAAACAGGAAGGTTAGAGTCAGAAGAGATTGGAAGATGCTATGCTGCTGGCTTTGAAGATGGAGGAAGGGGCCACGAGCCAAGGGATGCCGGTGGTTTCTAGAAGCTGGGAAAGAAACAGAACAGATTCTCCCTTAGAACCACCTCCAAGGAACGCAGTCCTGCTGACACCTCACTTTTAGCCCAGTGAAACCCATTTAGGATTCTGATCTCCAGAAATGTAAGGTGATAAATCTGTGTTGTTTTAAGCTGCTAAGCTTGTGGTAATTTGTTAAAGCAGCAATGGGAAACTAATACATAGGGCAAATCTGGAATGTTGCAGCAACAGAACAGAAGGGAGGTTTAAACAATAGCAATGGGTACAGAGGTATAAGGTCTATATAGCAGTATTAGGGTGAAGAGAAAAGAATCCCTATTTTTAGGACCTTATAGTAAATGGATAGCTTTTATACAATTCCTCCGCTAGATTTCAGTATCCTAAAAATATTTGCTGGCTTTCATATTGCTGTCTTTTTTCATGGAATCTTTTAATGGGCAATGAAGAAAGTTCTTGGAAGCTCTACACAAAATTACCATAGCATTTTTTTTGGGGGGGGGGTAGTTATACTGTAATTCCATAAAGCCTTCTGATATACTTAATACTCCATTATCAAGAGTTCCAGAATATATACTGACTTTTAAATGTATTAGGTGGAAATCTTTCTAAAATGCATTATATACTTTCTGACTTTCTGAGCATATGCCACAGAACATTGTCTCTCTCTCTCTCTTCTTTTTTTGGATTGTTCACAGTTTTTCCAGTTACCTTCCTTGCTCAGTGCTGCCAACAGCCTCAATTCACTTCTATATCAAATTCCTTTCTCTTCTAATGTGATGTTTCCGGTCTGCTGTGCTCTTTGCAAATGGGTCAATGAGCTCAGCGGAATTGTGCATAAAAAGAGTGAGAGCTGAGTGACAAGAAGGGCTCTGCCGTGAGAACAACGCAGGAGCTTCTGTGCCTGAACTTTGTCCTTTTTTTTCCTACCAATCACAGGTCATTGTTGCTTACATCTTGACTGTAAGATGACTACCTACACTGTAGGGTGGAAATCTTAGTTCTCGAGGGGTGAGGTGGTACCGTAGTTTTAGGCACTCTGAGCCAGGTGCCATGGAGTTCAGGGAAGGAGGAAGAGTAAAGCCCATGAGCACTGGGCAGGGCCACGCTGTATGCATCGCTGTGATTGTCAAATCGGCTCGTTCAATTAATGTTTTTGAGTGAATGAGGCTTCCTTTGCAAAGTCAGCTCAAGGCATATTTTGAAGTTTTTACCTTACCTACAGTTATTCCCTCTGTTAGGATTTCTCTCTCTCCCTTCTCTGAGAAGTCTCTCCTCCCCTTTAGATCATGTTCATTTTCCCTGTAGTGTGTTGCATTTCATGTAGCTATTAGATGTAAGACAATCAGAATATTATGTCTATGAAAATACGAATTAAAAAACCCTCTGTTAGAAACATTTTTACTTTCAGAAGAGGCTGCTTGTTAGTCGAAATTAAACTCTAAATAATAGAATTAAGGTGATATTAAAAATGGAATGGCTCATACATTTCTGGTGTAAAAATCTATCCGGAAAGCAATTTGCAAATATAGATCAAGGGCTTAAAAACGTTCATACTCTTTAGTCTGGTAATTCTACTTCTAAGAATGTGTCCAGTGAAATGATCTTTTTCACAAAGATTTGGATTAAAGTGTATTTTTTGCACAGAAGGTGCAACCCTGTGTGTTCTAATTCCCTGGAAGGATTGGTGGGCTGCAGCTCCTCCTGAGCTGAGAAGGCTGCGTGAAGCAGTTCCCTGGCTCTGAGAGCTGAGGGAAGTCAGAGAAAGACCTTTCTCCAGCCAGATGATAGTCTCAGTGAATTATTTGAGCACCAGGAATATTATCTTTGGTCTATCTTATTTTTTCTCCAGATTTGAAAAGAAGAAAAAAAAGTAGTCTGTTTAGATAGGTAGAAGGAAAATAGAGAAAAATGAACAAAATTTTTTCTGTCCTATTCTCACCCATGTCTATTTTTCTTTGGGGGTGGGGGGCAGGAGAATAGTCTCCCAGACACAGAATGAGCCCTAGAACTCTATGTATTAACAAGGCCTTGTCACATAATATTTTAAACAAATACTCTTTTGTAGATGGTTTCAGAGACCGTGACACAGCCATCACAGCTATTAAATGAATTACTTTAAAGATATATACAAACAGGTTGTGGGCCTTATTTTAAAATTTCATTAAAATTATTAATTGCTTACAGTTAAGTTTCTTCTTAAGTCAGGGTAATTTGGTTTAGATCTGCAACTGGCCTTATTCTCATGGCTGTTTTAGGTACATTCTCAAGAACTTTGCTTTCAGGGAACTAAGCAAACTTGAACTCATATAATAATTTGTTTTCCTTTCCTTTTCCCTTTTGATAACACATTCTTTATAATTCCATTGCATTAAATTATTTTTCATTGTTTTCCTGACTGATTCCCTTATACAAATTATGTCTTCCTTATGGTCCCCTTTCCTTCTCTCACAGTGTTTACCATAATCTGTAAATATGCAATATTTGCGTGTCTATTTCTTTAAGGCCTGTCTCTCTTCCTAGACTGTGAGCTCCGTGACAGCTGGGTGACCTCTGCTCAACACTCTATACCCATATCAGACACTTATCAAATACTGCCCAACAAATAGACAAATAAACAAATTTGCTTTTGAAAAAAAACGTCAGAATTCACAACAATGTGGACATTTGATCTCCCCTGCATAATGTTACCTTTAGGTCAGCAGAAGGTTCTGTGATAGTTCAGAGAGCATGAGTGATAAGTGATTTAAACCTTGGACTAAATGCATGTAAATACGAGTTAGACTTGCTATCACATACGAGATCGTACCCTTCTGTGATACAGACTTTTTATTTTGAACCTTGGAAAGGGGTTAACTCTTGCTAAAAAGAACATAAAAGATTTTATTAAAGTAGAAAGCAAACCAACCAGCCCATCACTCACAATAGCAGCAAAGAAAAAAAATCTCCAAAGCAAATCTTTCCAGGAATGGTAAGAAATAAGATTAATAAAGTATAAGTTCAGTTAACTTATTAAAACTCTGTTAATGGCATTTTTCTCATTGGTTTCTAAAAAACAAAAAAAAGAGGTATAATTCTTTAGTTCCACAGCCTTTCTCAATTGTTACAGATTGATCAAATCTTATTTTTCCTAATAAGCTATTCATTATATTTTTTCTTGCTTTCTAAATCTTGTCTCACTGTTGGAATGAATTAGAATGAGGGAGAAACAAACAGAACAAACCAAAGTTATGGAGAAAGTATGTGTGTGAACTTTATTTCATCATGAGAAAATCACTTCTGTGCAGTAACAGAGAATACTGATATCTACACGAGGATAGGGTTTTCTTTGTATTTAGATACATACCTTATATTTGTACACAATATATAAAATTCATGGAGGAAATTAATTTCTACAGTACAGTTTCTTTGTTGGAAGAGGACTTGTTCCGTTAGTTTCTTTTAGAAAATGACCCCCAGTTCTGTGACTGTGGTACCAAGGATCGCAGTTCCAATCCTGTAATTTATTAGACACCATAATCTTATGAACATTAATCGAAACTTAGAAACTACACCCTCCTGCAGGATGAAAAGAGAGACATAAGTGCTCAGGCTGCTATGCTAATAACTGATTTTAGCAGAATAGTATGATTTCCATGATGCATTATGAATAGAAATAGTTTTCCCGTAGGTCTGGTGACACAGATTAACAACGTTGCTGCAAATTGTCTCCCTGCTCTGATGGCATGCACTTCACTCTTCAATCAAACCGCTCTGTACACACATGGGAAACAAGGCCATCCCCATCAAGGGCCTTCTGCATTGCACCTAGGAACACTTTTGGAGGGCTTTAGCATCTAGCATGGTGCTTTGGGAAAAGAGGCAATTGCTCTCAAGCTGATAGCTCTCTTCCCAGAGAGAAGCTGCTAAAATGATCATCCCAGGGGATGCTTGGCTACCACATCCCTATAACCCAAAGGGGGATAGGTATGTGGGCATTTCCCCTTCACCAGATCCTTCTCTTTGAGTAGCATCATTCAGACTTACAAGTGCTCCCCAAGTGTGGTTTGCACGACTAGGGGCCTTTCAACCTTGCTGTGGGATTTGAAGTTGTGCTTATTTTTAACCATGTGAACCATTTTAGGGGTGACTGGCACATGCTGAGGTTTGTGGGAAGCGGAGCACAGTTCTTTTAGCTAACATTTGGAATGTGAACAAAATCAACATAATCAGTTCTGCAGAGGGAAGTTACAGAGAATGCCATGGGATGGGGGTGGCTTCTATGATTAAAATGACACCCAGAAGGTCTGAAAATGCTTTGGCACCGACCACAAATACCTCGTCATAGGTTTAATTTCATGTGTTGCAATTGCTTTTAGAGTGAAAATGTTAAGAGCCTCAGAGGTTATACCTGGCCATCAAATCCAAGCCCCTCTCCTGAGATGGACGGCTTGCCTTTGATGACCAAAATATTTACAGTATAGCCAAGAAGCGAAAGTTGTCTGGAGATGGACGTTGTGCGGAGGCCCCGGGCAGCCTAACCAAACCTAGAGGGACTGGCAAAGGTGAAAATGGCGAGGTAATGCAGAGGCGCTGGCCTCTTCCTGGCTGGTGCCCACAGGGAGCCTCGGTCCCAGCGTGTGAGACGGAACTTTCTGGTTAAGCCAGGAGTGGCCGACAGGCCCTCTCGGAACGGCTCCTGCGCCCCACACCCCTTGGAAACACGTTCAGTCGGATAAATCCGCAGCTGGTAAGGACCTCGGCCCCGCCCTCAGACCCAAGCCAGCGCTCCAAAGCAATTGAGAATCGTCTGGGCAAAACTGGCCCATGTTGTGTATCGTGGAGAATGGGAGCCTGCCCTAGAGCCTAGATACATCTGTCTCACACACCGCGGCACACTGAGGCCTTCACTTTTCAGCTTCTTCCGCTGCAGCTTATTTAGAGCGTTATCAAAGGAAGCCACCGGCCAAGGCCATTGGAACTGCCGCTGTGGACTCTTTGGTTTGATCACGTCCACATACCATGGGCTCGCTAAAGGCAGGAGAGAAACAGCGGCTCTGTGCCGGAATGCGGGGGAAGTCACGGAAACACTTGCGAACGTGGGCAGTGGTGGGGTTACCTCCGGGCCTGCCAGCCATGCTAGATGCCTCGCAGTTCTCGCTCTGAGGGGTACTGCTGAAGGGCCTTACCCTCGGACGTCTGGAGGACCAGGGTCTTGCTGTACTGGCTGACTCCTGTTTTGTTGAAGGCCTTGATGCGAGCATTGTACGTGCTGTTGAAGTGAAGACCATCCACGGTGCACATGGTCTCCTTTCCAACATACACTTCCTGAGGGGCAGAAAAGAACAGGCCACCATTTAACTCCAACCCTTGCCCGGGGCTGGTCAGGAGGCAGTGTTGCAGGGTGGACAGGAGCAGGTGCTTTGGGGTCTGCCTGATCTGAGCTCATCCTGTGAGCTACTGGGCACTGAATTGACCTCTTTTAGCCTCAGTTTCCTTCTCTGTAAAATGGGGACAAAAATACCTACCTCATGAGGTTGGTGTGAGGATTATATAAGGTCATACGTGCAAACTGACTAGCATAGTGCCTTGTGTTTAGCATGGGTCTGGCAGCCTACTGAATGCTAGTTATTAGCAGATAGGGCTTAAAAGGTTAAAACTGGGTACTTACAGTTAGCATTATGCTTATTATTATTATTGGCATTTATTCAGTATATTATACCTACTGAGCAATATCTTTCTTTATTCATCAGTATGATTTGTAAAAAACAGGTTTGAAAACATGAAGTGGTCTCTATGCTATGTTTATAACCCACTGATAACTTCAGAAACTGTCACAAAGCATAGGGGTTTTGCACTTTAGGAAGGGAAATCACGAGTATTCAGATTTTCACCACAGTACAGAGGGAAGAGGGAGGAAACAGGGAAGGGAGGAAGAATGACATTTCCAAAGCTTAAAATAAATCTAGCATAATGCATCCTTAGCATAGGTTAGGCAGTTGCCTCTCTCTTTAGCTGTACACGTTGCAACATTATGCTGATGTAATGAGTAAAAATAATTTGCATCCAAAGCACAGCCTTAAAATGACAACTTGTCAGTGGGATACTAAGTAGACTGGGGTCTGAGATTGCAGTATGCTAAGAATTTTATATGAATTATCTAAGTGGCTCTTAACAACAGTGCACGAGGTGCATGTTATTATTGTCATCCCCTTTTTCCAAATGAGGACCTGAAGGCTCAGAGAGCTGACAAATGGGCACAGTCCCACAGCCCAGTGGGGGAGTTGGGACTTGAATGCAGGCAATCTGACGCCAGCGCTTGCAGTACTGCACGTATCAATATTTCCTCTTCAGAAGAGTGCGGCAGTTTCTAGTCAGGGACTCCTTTGTCCTTCTTTGATGGGACATGGAGAAAGCAGGCCTCAGATGAAGAGCAGGCAGGCCCTGCCGGGATGGGTCGGAGACTCCATGGTGGGTCCTCCGAGGTCGTCACCGGTTTTGGCTGACAAGCCGTAGGTTCTCCACTTACCCGGAACTGACCACCATTGCCGTCATCCAGCTCCAGAATGTATCCGTCGGCGGGCACCGTGGACAGGGGCGGCTGTTTCCAAGACAGCGTAGCGCTGTTGTTGTGGGTGCAGCACTCCTCCAGCTGTAGGATGGGGGTCGCTGGGACTGGAGAGGAAGCTAAACAGAAATTAGTGTAACCCTGGCTTCTGTCGAGCTGCCAACATTTTCAGTATCTAGGAATGAGAAGCACGCCCTTACTTAGGCCAAGTGGCTGGGCTAAGCAGCTAGCCTGGGGTGCATGGAGGTGCGGGGCGCCTGAACAGGATCCCTCCTAGAGTCTCCAGGAGTGGCAGTGGTTTCTGGTCTACTGCGCTGCCTTATCCCAGCTCATGGTGGCACTTCCTACCTTAACTGGCGGGGAGACAACGGCTCTGTTCTCACCCCCTTGAGCGCCGAAGGCATCACCCCTAAGAGAAGTGTTTCACGTGGGAAATGGATGTCCCATCCAGCCCACTGAAGCCTGTTTCACCCATAACATGCCTGATGAATTTATCATCGAGTTTACTCTGAGCCTTAAACCACATTTAATAAAATGGGAACTGCCTATGCTGAGAAATAGCTCTGAAACCACTATATTTCTAAGGTTCTATCATTTTTTATTAGTGATTCCACTCAAGGTTTTGTGCACATAAGTAGCTATAGCTCTGGATTTTTGAAAATTTGGTACCAAGTGACACAAACAGTGATTTCTCAGTTTTGAAACTTCTGAGGAATTTGACATCATTCTTTCAAAGCAGCTATACCTTGAAAAAGGCACTAGCTCAAGTCTGTTCTTTCTGTAGGTGTAGAGCAGTCAACTGTGAGCCTAGAGAGTAGTATGGGAACAGATGGGGCCTGGCAGGGAAGGTCAGAGTGTCCTCGTGACCTTGTGAGAATCTGTCACAGTGTTACTAGTCACAATACCCCCCTGCCCCCGCCCCCATTTTGTGTTGAGTCTTGTATTACTTAAAACTGCAGATTAGTTGAGCCTTCAGACACACAGACATAGAAATGTCAAGGAATGAATAATCTTAGTTCCTAACATATGAACTCAATTTATGTACCTGGGAGCAGTGTTTTTACTAACTGCTTAAAATTATTTTTCAGCACCAAAACATGAATTTATTTTTGTAGCACTTTAACACAGGAGAGAATGGTGTGGACCACGTCCAGGGACATTCAGATGAACAAATGTTAACTGTGGAACACCTGGTATGCTGTACCAAAACTGGACTTGGAGTGTCATGCACTGAATTAAATCTGCTCCTCGCCAGTCACCCTGACTAAGATGGTTCATTTAACAGCAGTTTAGAAAACAGGTTCTATGGTGGATTACCTAGAAAACAAAAGCAGTGACTATAAGTGATGTGAAGGGGAAGCAGGTCTATTATCTTATACTTAAGAAGGCTGGTACCTGACAATAAAACCATGCCTGAGTTACCAGATCAAACATAATTAAATCAAAATTACGACCAGTTAATTGGAGGTCATCAGTTTAGGAAGGGAAATAATGTTTCAAGTTTCAGTTGCGCGGGGGTTCAGGTGGAATCTTATCAGAGAACAATGGCTCTGCAGCCTCAGAGGAAATCTGGAATTGGAGGAAAGGAAATAAATGCACTGCCTTGTCCAATACATAGACTACAGGACTGGCTGGGAAGAGGAGACAGAAGACAGAACTCCTTTGAATGATTCTAATGACCATCTACATGTAATAGGTATCATCTAGGAGTTGTAATTGGAGGTTAACTTAAGGTCATTATTCCAGTTAGGAACTTACTTTGTCATTTAATTTTTTTTCCGTATAAACAGAATACATCTTAACATATTAACAGTGGAGTAAAATCTGACAAGTTTTAGCAAACCATTCTTCAAAGGGCTTCTAGAGACATGGAATGATTCTCCCTGGGGATATTTGCTCTTAGCTGTGCTTAATGGTTACAGCATTCCATAAAACAACAATTTCTTGGACTCTATTTCATTATCTGCCCTATCAGTCTTCATTTTCCCTTTGTTCATGTTTCAGGCAAGTCTACATTTCATCAATTTTAAAATCAAAGAATAAGATCACAAGATGTTTTCAATTTGAATCATACAAATACTTGCAATGTCTCTGATAAGAAACCTCAAATTTCCCATATAGACATAGGTATAATTAAAAGATTAATTGAAATACATGGTGTCATATGTAATTAAAACATGTGAACTTCATTCATAAGTCCTCAGTGGATACACTTTAAAAGGCCAAGGAGAGAGAAAAAAGTCTAACCAGTCACTAATCTTCAGATCGTAACACTGTCCCAAATTTAAACAAACAAGCAAAGAAAGCAAAGTGTGAGAGAGAGAGAGAGAGGAAGAGAGAGAAGGAAGGAACCCAGAAACATTTGCATGTATCTAAATCTATTTCTCAATGTGCTGAGAATTATTTTTTCTTTTTCCTTATTTACCCCAAAGTGATGTTGCATATAAAAGGAAATGTGACATAATTACAGCCTCATTAGCAAAGACTAAGGCTGGCATTTCAGAACAATGGATTTTATACTGCGTGTTATATTATTATTACCCTTTTTCACTTTATTAGGTATAAAATAAATGACCTACAAGAATCCAAAGTATTTTCAAATTGATTTGTCTCTTGTGTTTTGGAAATGGACAGCATTACAGCTCCTGGGCTGAACTCTGAGAGAGAAGGTTTTATTTTATTGAAATTCCTATCGTTGGAGCTACAATAACTATCTTAACACCTTCATGATCATTCCTGGACATCTTTATTTTTCCTAAAGAACTAGTTTCCCCTGACCTGATCAGAATTCTAGTACTCAGCATCCTTTTAGCCTGTAAAATCAAGCTTCAGGCTAAAAATTCTCTTCGACACAGGAGGGTAGCTGTTCTTACTGACTTCCCTGGGGTCTGGTGGAGCCTCATCTCAAAATTAAATTCTGCCACAGTGGCTTGTTATACCAAGGTTTTCAAATGTCTTACCTTTTAAAGGCCATTCTAGTTCAAATTATCTCTCACGTTTTTCACATTTGTTTACTTTCCCCTCTTCCCAGTACTTTTCAGATTGAGAGCACTCACAATCATCCAGAATTCCTCTGTGAGGTTTCACAGGAGTGTGGTGAGGACAATGGGAGAAAAGAGATCCCGTGATGTGGAAACACTGCAGAGGGCCAGACTGTGGGCAGAGGCTTACATGTGTTCACTCATTTAATTTTCAACATGACCCCACAAGGTAGGTACTGTTATTATCCCTATATTCGACAAAGAAACTGAAACACAGAAAGAGTTCACCACTAGTCAGTGGCAGAGCTGGGTTTTGATGCCCAGCAGGTTGGTTCCAGGGGCTGGATGTTTTTATCGCCTCTCCAGTCTGGGGTTCAGTAATAGTGAATGACAGGGAAAGTGTAGGCCTAATTCCAAGAGGAATGAAACATTTTTGGTTCCTATAATGTGAACAATAAAGCTTCTCAAGAATTGCTGGTATAGATTAAAGAAACATTTCACCTTAAGAGCTATGGTGGTTGGGAAAGCAATTTTACTCTGTCATGTTCTCTGAAGGTTCCTTTGTAGACTGTCTTTCCCTTTTATGGTGGTTGAACAATACAAATGGCATCTGAGGAAAGTTTAGACTTTAGAGGAAGGACAGGCTGTTTCTGGAAAGCTATCACTAGTACTTTGCTAAGGATAAACATGAACACAGGCTTTGAGGACACGAATTCCAGGCCCTCAGACCATGAACAAATTTCACACGAGTCTGCATGTGTGCTCATCCCCAATCACTGCCAAAGCTCTATGCATTCGTTCTCCATGATTTATAGGAGGGTCTGTTCAGATCATACTGGCCTTGCCCATGACCTTGGTGCATACTCAGGGCTTTTAACATTCAACATTAGTTAATGAAGATAAATGTGTCCTTAGGTGAGTAGAGGCACTCAAGGGATTAACAGCCATTGATCTATGTGCTAAAAACGCTTGATAGACCATTAGGTCAATGTTTCATCCTGGGCTGGAATGAACACACTGGTGTTTCATTTCAGCACTGACTCCTGAACCTTGGAACACTTTGTGTACTTAGGCAATTCTGGGGTAATATTTTTCTGGGAGAGGGTAGGTATCTGAAATCTATTCTGAGCCAAGCAGCAGAGCTCTTGATAGACTGGGAAAAAAAAATTAAAATTTCCTTCCCATGACCTGGTAAGAGTTGAAAATAGCAATTTAGAATTAAGGAAAAATGTGTTTATTACTCCATAATAAAAACAGAAAACAAAGTTTAATCAGTTGTTTTCTACAAAAGAAAAGCCTGAGAGATCAAGCACAACTCCCATAGTCTAGAAAGAGGGTAAGATGATTTTCTAATCAAAATGCAACTGGAAAACATGCCATCACAATTTAGGGGTGTTTGAACAAAGAGGGTACCAGCATTCTCCACTCAAATCTCAATTGCTTGAGGGTGATGTGGAATCACAAAGAGCAGATCAGTTAAATCCTTAACTAATAAGAGAATAATTTTAGGCAATGCATTTTAGCTGAGTAGCAGCTGGCCTAAGTGGAAATATTTTAAAACCAACCACAGACCTATCTTCTTTGATATTAAAAAAAAAAGGCACCTGAGATGAAATTTCAAAACCAGAGAGATACTCAGATTTTGAGTCAGGAATTAAACAGATATTCTAGTTGTAAGTTTGAATCATAGCTTTAAATGCCTATTTCTAGTAACTTTGAAAATATTTTAAACTTTCTACTAATCCACTTCGCACAATTAGATATCATATATTGAAACTAACGTATTGTTAGTCTCACAATGGTCAGATTAACACCATTCCAAATGCTACTTAAATTTGGCCATTTGTACATGGATATTGGGGTGTAATTTCTTGAGATATTTTTACTGACAAGCTGCGAAAGCACAGTTTATTAAACTGACTATGAATATCCTAAGAAAATACAAAGACGAACATTACACCAGGCACGGTTGTGTATATACTAACAGATATCAAAGGGGCCAGTAGGAGAAGTCTTAACTACCATCAATCAAGTTCTACTGTGTCATACCTTTTGGCTTTTTCTTTCCATTGAAAGCATGACAGATGAAAATTATTCAGATTCTAAGGAGGACTGGGCTCTCACTGAATTAATTAAACTTAATGAGCACAAAGCAAAGCTTATAAATGAACTCTGCAGAGGGATACTTAACAGAAGTAAATTAACTTAACATGAAGTGTTGAAAAGGAAAATGGAATAATCCAGTCTCATACCAAATGACCTGCTAATATTAAATTCATAAATAACTGTTCTGGATAATTTTGTGTTCCAGGTGAATTTTTGCTGTGAGAGTTTTCTGCATTTTGGCCTTTAGCATGTGTGGCATTCTCTCCTGTGTGTACAGTCATGTCCACACTTAACTCCTGTGTGCAGCCCTAAATGGCCAAGCGAGAATGCTTTAGGAATGTGGTCTGTGATGCACGACACGTGAGCCTGCAGTTCCCACATCAGATGAAGGGCCAGTTCACTCCAGTACAATAGTTACCATGGTGCCAGCTGGCCGGGACTCCACCATGGCAGATGGACATGACTCAGGACGGATGGGGGAGGAGAGGACTCTCCAGCTGATTAAACCATCTGAAAGCCCTGAGGCTTCTATCCTCTACCTGCCCCTCCTCCTGCCCCATCACCAAGGCTAATTGGATTGGCTCTTTTTTTTTTTTTTCTCTTCCACCAAAAGCCCTTACATTACCCTTTTGTGACACATTTTCTCCTCTGAGCTACTTGTGACATAACCTTTCAATGATTCTACCTCCTTGAAGGAACTGGGCAAAGAGAGGCTGATCAAGGGGGCTTTACCTCAGGCTCTCTATACTACTTGGATGGTGACACATCATAGGCTACCATGTAGGTGTTAAAGAAAAAAAAATTTTAAAGCTTGAAAGCACTGCTGCAACAAAAAATTAAATTTCTTAAGTTTAAGAGAAGACTTCAGTTATTCCTTGAAGAAGTCACTTAGTAAGGCATTAACTTTACAGCACAAACCAGCAGTTGTAGGTGTGGGTTCTGGAACCATGCTCCCCGCGTTTGAATCCCGGCCCTGCCACTCACTAGCTGGGTGAGCTCAGGCAAGTAACCCAGTCTTCCTGTGCCTCAGTTTTCTCAGCTGCCTACTAGGATTGTGAGAATAAAATGAGTTAATCCGTGGAAAGCAATTAGGAGTGTGTCTGGTTTGGTAGGCAGTCAGTAAATGCTAACTATTTTTGTTACTACAACGAAGCATTTTTATTTATAATCTATACACTGCTTACTTAGAAAATTAAGGCATTATCCCAAAGCAATACATATGAAACAAAAAGATGAGAAAACTGAAAATAAAAGAGGGCCAAAATCCATTAAAAAAATGAGGGAAGTACATGTACCAGGGACAGGAATGACTGTAACTGCACGATGTAGTCTGTAGCCCTAACACTCGCTGGGTTATATGGCTCTCTCTGTCTAATAAAAGCACGCATGCAGATTTTTCTTAAGAAACAAAAATGTTAAGGCACTGAATTCTAAGTTATTTATTACGCGGATGCTTAAATTGGGAGAAGGAAAGAGCAAATCAATTTCTTCAGTTTTAAAAAAAAGATCAGAAAATGACAAAGTCAGAGGGATAGAGGGCAGATCAGTGGTTGCCAGGGATTGGGGATGGGGGAGGGGAGGCGTGTGGGTGTAACTAAAAGGGGTAGCAGGAGGGAAATCTTTGTGGTGATGGAATCGTTCTGTATCTCGATTGCAGAGGCGGTTATACATGTGACCTGATGGCACCGAACTACACACACACACTGTACCAATGTCAGTTTCCTGGTTTTGATATTATGTGATAGTTAAATGCTAGATGTAACCACTGATGGAAACTGGCTGAAGGGTACAGGGGACCTCTCCTTAATATTGCTGCAACTTCCTGTGAATGTATAATTATTTCACAATAAGAAGTTTTAAAAAATCAGAAATATTTTTCAAATGGGCTATTACTTACCCTGCCATAAAAATATCATTGCATGTTTGGTTTGAGTTTTTACCTTTTTTTCAAAGAGTTATTTTCCTTAAGATAATTTTAAGTACTTGTTCTTCCCCTCATCCACCCAAAATCGCAAACAGATCTTGCCATATCCCTGAATTGCATGGACCAAAAAGTTTAAAAAGTTACAATTTATTTCATAGTTTCATTTTCCTTCTGTGTCCAGGCTCTCATTTTCCTGACCACTATAGGCAGGCTGACTCTGATCCTCTCAAATTCCCGCTAATCTACACTCAATTGTTTGCCACTATCTCTACTCCTGTGGAAGCAGTCTCAATTCTAACTCCCTTGATTTATATCAATATATCTGGGTTACTATCTGTAACAAGATTTTATTTATGTACAGCTCTCTCTCTTTCTTCCTCTTTTTATGTCAGCTAGTCTCTGATGCTGAGCATGTGAAATCTCTTAAGATTCTCAAAGAGGTGAGCATTGAGTTGATCTGGATTTATCTGACTTTCTGAGAGGCAGGTCACCCAGCTAAAAGGGTACATTTCTATTACATGATAAGATAGGAGCCACTCCAGATTTTTGTAACATTAACCAGAGGGGTGTGTGTGTGTGTGTGTTTGTGTATGTGTGTGTGTGTGTGTGTGTGGACTTTCCCACCTCTCAGCTGATTTATAAACCTGGAGGCTGCCTTTTGTTTGCTGCAATCTGGCAAGCCGCCTTTATCCTGCTTCCAGCACCAGGATCCACTCAGGGTACTGCTATGACTGGGTGGGGGGTGGCGCAGGCACTCACTTTTCATCTGCACAAAGTCGAGCTGGTGGATAGACTGCAGCAGAGGGCTGTTGTCCAGACTCAAGTCGAAGTCCGTGGTCATCCTGGGAGTGAGCGTGCCTTTCCCCCACTGATCCTCAGTCAGGTGCACTCTCCTTATGAGGGCGTCAGAAATCTATCGCAACAAAGACCACAGCCTAAGAAATACATCCCCACAATGGACACAGAGCTCTTTGGCCCTCCCAGAGCATCCCACCGAGTGCCTCGGGACTCACACCCTTCCTGTCTCTGTGCAGGCAGCGAGGAGCCTCTTATGACGAGGGTGACCCGTGATTTATCATGAAAATCTGAACACTTTTGGAGTCAGAGGGAGGCACTATATATAATTAGCTGCTGTTAATTGCTCTAATATATGATCTGGATATATGATCATGCTGTTTATGACCTATCAACTAAAAGCCAACAACATTAAATAATGATATGTTAGCAATTAGTTAAATCTACTAGAACCAATGGCCCTAAGTTTCTGATAGGAGCTGTGGGTATCCTGTCAAGACTTAGAAATTAGTTTTATTAAATAGTTCAGAGAGGCTGCATATGCTAACCTGTAATATAGAATTTCCTACACTTTAAGCATATCATCTTCATGTATGACTTTATTCTTTGGTAGAGAACTTTTTCATTCCTTATATTTAGGTCCCCTCTGTTGTTCTTGGCCAGTTTGGTAGAATGTCCGTTGGAAGGAATCTACACATTCCTTAATAAAAGGTCCCGTAATCACTGGGATCAAAAGTTAAGTAAAATTTAGCTGACATCATAACATGTCACTAAAACCACTCTGAAGAAATCATGAGACATCCAAGGAATGAAAAAACTTCAATTTATTTGGGAAATCACTGACTTACTGGCCAGAAGGAGGTGTCAAAAAAGGTAGAAACCTTGCATAATTACATCTCTAGCTGACAAAACTGTCCAGGATATTAGTAAAGGGACCCAATTCTTAAGCAAGGCAATAACTCTGCTTTGGATGAACTTAGAGAATTATGTTTTAGGGAATTATGTTTTCATAATCAAACATAAACAAAAACAAATGTAAAAGCCCATGCACTTCTCAATCTCGTAGCACGTGGTGGCAGAGACTTCCGAGAAGCCACTGAAGTTCCGCAGGCACCCATGTCCACACGGCCGCACAAAGGTGGGTTCTGCTGTTCAGGGGCCCATGCCCAGCCAGGGCTGTTGGGAGTCTGGCCTTGGCGTCATAGACGCATTGAGAATCTGAAGCAGAAGCTAGTTGACGCTTACCTGCAAAAAGCCACTAGGATCATTTTCCTTAATCACCTCCAGGCAGTACTCCATGAGACCCGTGGTCTGGCGCAATTTCACTGTGCAGTGAGAGATCTGATCTCGAACCACCTAGGATTGAGGAGACAACAGAATGGTCCAAAATGGCAGAAGGTAGAAAAGAAAGCAAACTGGGACTTTGGAAAGCTTCTTTCAACCAGAATCCAAGAGCATCATGGAATGGAACTAAATTTATGAGAATATTTGTGGCGTGGCAATGTCTGCTGTGGACAATGGGTCTGGAAGACCGATTGGATAATGGCTCTTACGGGGAGGGGCTTATAACAACTGGACCCATCAGAAAGGCACGCAGATGTTGGACCTCTGGGAATCGGGTTACCTTGGTGCCTCAAGGGACATCTTCCACAGGTCCCCCTCACTCCCCTCTTCTGGGAGCTGCTCTACGTGGGAGGTCGTGGAGAGCCTGTCAAGGAGCTGAGTAACCTGAGGTGCAGCGGCAGCTTCTGCTCTGGGACAGAAGCCCTCTACCGGTCCCTCCTAAAGAGCAGACATCATCTGAACCCAGATCCTCTCTTGTTCCGATTCTCTTTTCCCTGGGTGGGTGGTACAGTAGGGCTAGAGGTGGAACTTGCTGAAAGACAATGAGCTAATGACAGCAAGTATGCCAGAGAAAGATGGATACAGAATCAAGTTATAATCCACTTAGTATCACTCACTGCTTCACTTCGGAAAGCAGTTTCAAAGGCTATTTGCCAAGAGATGAGTCTACCTTAACCTAGAGAGGCATCTCTCTGAACATGCAGTTTTTGTCTCCAGGAAGTTGTCTTTGCCCAGTGTCAAGGGCATGGCAGTCCTTGAAAAGTTTCCTTCTTTAGAAATGTTCATCTTCTGTGTCCTCTGCTCAGTGACCCAAATCCTGAAGCAGTTTTTGAAGCACAGAGTTGAACAAGGGTTTTCTAGGAACCACAATTACTCATCCTCTATGTTTATACTACTTGGCAAAAGCCTCAAAAATAACCACCATTCTGGATTTTATGGGTAATAACTAAAAGGGGTTTTAATAACAATTATTTTAAAACTTTTCCTTGTTCCTTCTTTTCAGCTTTCATTATAAATTTATTTTCCATGAAAGATTATGACATCCTCTTTCAAAAACAATAGGAAAATAGGTAAAAAAAAAAAAAAAAAAGCAAATCACCTCACCACTCCAATGTAAATGGTTAAAGCATTTTGATATTTCCTTTCAGTTTTTTTTTCCGAGCTAGATTTAGTTATAGCTGCAATTATAGTATGTGACAATTTTATCTCCTCCCACTTAACACCATATCATAGGCATTTCCCGTGTTGCCGCCATCAATAAATGTTACTGGTTACATAAATATCTGATTGCGTGGCTTATCATAATTTATTTAACCTATTTTTTGACACAAAGTTCTTCCTAATTTTTTGACAGTTCATCCATTTATTATTGTTGATCTTCCTTTCTGATTTATTTTCATAAAATATACATAAAACTTACTATTTTAACTATTTTTAATTGGACAATTCCGTGGCATTACATACATCCACATTGTTGTGCAACCATCATCACCAACCATCTCCAGAACTTTTTCTTCTTCCCAGACTGAAGCTCTGTACCCATTAAACACTAACTCTACATTCCCCCCTCCTCCCAGCCCCTGGCAGCCATCAGTCTGCTTTCTGTCTCTAGGAATTTGACTACTCTAGGCACCTCATATGAGTGGAATCATACAGTATTTGTCCTTTTGTGACTGGCTTATTTTTCTTACATAATGTCTTCAAGGTGTATCCATGTTGTAGCTTGTGTCAGAAGTCCCCTCTTTTTAAGGCTGGATAATATTCCACTGTATGTATATACCACATTTTGTTTATCCATTCATCCATTGATGGTCACTCAGGTTGCTTCCACCTTTTGGCTGTTGTGAATAAAGTTGTTATGAACATGAGAATACAAATATCTGTGTGAGTTCCTGTTTCACTTTTTTTGGTTCTTGTTTTGGTATATACCCTGAAGTGGAATTCCTGGCTCATATGGTGATTCTGTTTAAAACTCTTCTTTTGAGAAATCATTATACTATTTTCCACAGCAGCTGCACCATTTACATTCCCACCAACAACGCACAGGGTTCCAATTTCTCTACATTCTCACTAACACTTATTGTTGTCTGTTTAAAAAAAAAAAATTGCCATCCTAGTGGGTATGAAGTGGTATCTCATTGTGGTTTTGATCTGCATTTCCCTAATGACTAGTAATCCTGAGCGTCTTTTCACGTGCTTATTGTGTATCTTCTTTGGCGAAAAGTCTATTCAAGTCCTTTGCCCATTTTTAAATTGGGTTGTTTGGTTTTTTTGCTGTCTTTTGATGCACAAAGTTTATAAATTTTCATGAAGTCCAATTTGTCTACTTTTTCTTTTGTTGCCTGTGCCTTTGGTGTCATATCCAAGAAATCATTGCCAAATCCAGTGTCATGAAGCATTTGCCCTATGTTTTCATTTAAGAGTTTTATAGTTTCAATTCTTACATTTCAATCTTTGATCTACCTTGGGTTAATTTTTATACATGGCTTTAGGTAACTGCCCAGCTTCATTCTTTTGCATGAGGATAGCCAGTTTCCCCAGCATCATTTGTTACAAAACTTCCTTTTTCCCATTGAATGGTCTTGGAACCCTTGTCAAAAATCATTTGACCATATGTGTGAGAGTTTATTTCTGGGTTCTATTCAATAGTGGTCTTTTGTCTATCTTTATGCCCGTATTATACTTCATAGCTTTGCAGTACATTTTGTAATCAGGAAGTGTGAGAACTCCAATTTTGCCCTTCTTTTGCAAGATTGTTTTGACTATTTGGAGTCTCCTAATATTTTGACAGCTGATTTGTTATTGCTTTTAAACTTTTAATATAATTAAAATAAAAAATAAAATGTAGGCTTTAAAATCTCTTTATCGGAATTGGTGAAAGAAACCAACTTTGATGTGAGGATTGTTTTGTGATTTTGACTGGCGTGGGTGGAGAGATCAAATTTTAAATTCACTGTTTGATTTATTTTCTTCTGACATCTAGCATGTTTCTGTCAAACTACCACCACCGTCTGTTGGTCTGGGCTCAAGGAATGCAAATTACTATATTTTATTATTTTACTTTAAAATCGGAAAGTAAAGAAAGGTTAAGTTTCTGCTTCTTAGGGGGAAAAAAACACCCACAGGTTAAACCCTTAAAAATGCAACACAGGTGACCTACAGCTAATACGCTACTCCTCTCTGCTATAGGAGGCTTGACTAAATTGTTCCCAGAAAATGTTTTTACATTTCAGCCGCCAGCGCATCAATGCTGCTACGTAGCAGAAACCTCAGCAGTCACCATTCACTATCCAAATGGCATCTGGTCTAGACTATGCAGAACTGACTGGTACTGAAAGTCCAGATAACAAGCACAGACTGGATCTGAGTGCTGTAACCCAAAGTAAGTCTGCTTTTGAGGCAAAAAAGACGGAATTGTGTTTACTTTCCAGAACATTCAGCTCAATGATCATTTTATGACCTAAATGTGCTGAAATAAATACATTACTCAGGCCTCATAAAATTCTATGTCTGCCTCTATAACTTTCCTTCTCAAGCAAGGTTTTTTGGCGCCAAAGGAGCTGTGGGAGTGTGGGGGGCTCTGACTACTCTGAAGAAGCTTCACTGTTGCACTGCCAAGAGTCTGTGAGTTTCAAGGCTGTTTGCCATTGGCTCCTGTAGTCCACGGTTCAAGCTTCTTGGAAGGACTCAACATCCCTAAATTCCTGGCTCTCAACTCCCCCTGTTGCCACAATGGATGCTGGTCCATTTTTAAAGCATTTTAATGAACCGTTTTGCAATGATCACAGTAGCCTGTGATAAAAATCACTGTTAAAAATTAAACAGTGGGGTTCCCAGAAGCAGCATTTTTGGGTGTTTCATAACTAACTTTTTTTTTTTATAAGATTGAAAAAATTTTATTTATTTATATATTTATTTATTTATTTTTGGCTGCGTTGGGTCTTCGTTGCTGAGCACGGGCTTTCTCTAGGTGCTACGAGCGGGGGCTACTCTTCCTTGCGGTGTGCGGGCTTCTCCTTGCAGTGGCTTCTCTTGTTGTGAAGCACAGGCTCTAGGCGCACGGGCTTCAGTAGTTGTGGCACGTGGGCTCAGTAGCTGTGGCTCACGGGCTCTAGAGCGCAGGCTCAGTAATTGTGGTGCACGGGCTTAGCTGCTCCGCGGCATGTGGGATCTTCCCAGACCAGGGCTCGAACCCATGTCCCCTGCGTTGGCAGGGGGATTCTTAACCACTGCGCCACCACGGAAGTCCCTCATAATTAACTTTTAGTTTCTCAATTAATCTAGCAAGATCTCCCATCTTATGGAAATCAGCCAGATAATTAAATCTTTTAAGAGTATAAATATTTTTTTCTCTGAGTGTTTTCTTTTAAAGATCTTTTTGATGTGGACCATTTTTTAAAGTCTTTATTGAATTTGTTACAGTATTGCTTCTGTTTTATGTTTCGGTTTTTTTGGCCGCAAGGCATTTGGGATCTTAGCTCCCGGATCAGGGATCAAACCTGTACCCCCTGCATTGGAAGGCGAAGTTTTAAACACTGGACGGCCAGGGAAGTCCCTCTCTGAGTGTCTTTATCAGCTTTCTTACTTGCTACCTTCTTTACTCTGTGTTATTTCTACCACTTATTATTATTATTTATTTCTACATTATATTTTTTTATGAAAAACAATTCTTAGGAAGCCAGGCCATATCACTTTTTCTTTGAGTTCCACATTTCTGTGCAGTGGCTCTGATGCTCCGGAGAAACCCTTGGCACCATGTTTGCAGCTGGCTGGATTTAAGGAGTTTCTTTTATTTATTTATTTTTTATTTAAAAATTTTTTTGACTGCATTGGGTCTTCGTTGCTACATGCAGGCTATCTCTAGGTGCTGCGAGCGGGGGCTACTCTTCGTTGCAGTGCGCGGGCTTCTCCTTGTGATGGTTTCTCTTGCTGCGGAGCACAGGCTCTAGGCCCGTGGGCTTCAGTAGTTGCGGCACGTGGGCTCAGTAGTTGTGGCTCGCAGGTTCTAGAGCGCAGGCTCAGTAGTTGTGGCACACGGGCTTAGTTGCTCCGTGGCATGTGGGATCTTCCCAGACCAGGGCTCGAACCTGTGTCCCTGCATTGGCAGCCGGATTCTTAATCACTGTGCCTCCAGGGAAGTCCGGATTTTCTTTTCTTAAGAAGGAAATGTACAAGTTGCAGGAGTGACACAAATAGGAACTTGGAAACAATCTTCCCTTTTTCATGTGCATTAAAGCCTAAACCAGCTCTCAGGGGACAATTAATCTGTGGTCCACTGTTTCAGAGAAGGCTTCCACAATTTTATAAGCAGTCACCATCTCTTCTGGATGGCAAGTCCTACTGATCACTTGAAGAGCTTTATTTTGTTGAGTGGCAAATTTATAAAGGTCATTTCTTGGGTCAGGATATGACACTGTACCTTTTTGGAAAAGGAGAATTTGAGAACAGACTGTTGTGCCCCTTTGAATACTTAGACTTTTTTAGTGTCAGAGAGTAACCCATGAGAGCTTATACGGTACAAATGTGAAATTTCATTCTGCCTATCCACAACTACATTTTCCCACCACATCTCAAACAGGCCAATCTCTCACCACTCAGCTCAGGTGATACAAAGAGCAGCAAGAACTGAGGTTAATTAAGGAGAATTTCATTATTTTATCCAATATTGACCTTGACACCTTTCCTCCACCTCCATTCACCTCTCCATCGTACATGTGGCTCTTTAAAAATTGTTCTTTAAATCTTCTTTTTAATAAATACTTTTTCTCATGTATTCTCTCTCATCATGGGGTCTGGAGGGATAACACTAATAAATTTTTAGTCTAAGTAAATACTAACTTTCTCTTTCTCATATTTCAAGATATTCTTTCTTAATTAGAATCTATACATTTCCATCACCATTTAAAACAATTTCCTCTAAGTATAATGCAATTCTTTTTTTTTTCTGTCTAAGATACAAGTACTTTCAAGATATAGTCTTGAAGAATTTATTCTTCACAGGTCCCTTTGGTCAGTGGGGATAGTTTTTTCTGTGTGTTCCATAATGTCCTGAAGCAAGATGCCCAACTGATACTTGGAATTAACTCTTTGGTGAGTTACAGGTGAAGTACTTTGACCATTAGATTCATCTAGTAAAATAAATAATTCTCTTGATTTTCTCCTAAAGTAGAATATTGTCTCCTATATTATTACATTCATTGAAACTTAGAGGCATTTAAATTAAGGAAGAACATTTTTAATTTCTCACGTGCCACCATTCTCCCACATGGTTTATGGAAATATGGCAGCTATTTCCCCCATTCTCTAGATACCATCCTCTGTACTAGTGTTATTAATTTAACCACATTGGCAACTAATTATTTCAAAGACAAGTCTGAGGTTTTGAGTTTTTAATCAATAAAAGGATCATTTAGGCGTATTAAATAAATAAAACACATACCTGTTTTGAGGAAGGCTTGAGATTTTAACAGTAAAACTGTGAACTTTCTACCTCAGAAGTGTGAATGCCAATAACCCCATCAATAAACATTGAGTGGAATATCCAAAGCATGCTCTTAGTGTATAGAACACTGTATCCTTGTACAGAGAAGTTAATGAAGGAAGAAATACAAGGTATTTGGAGAGAGAGAAGCATCCTGGTGTGGTCCCACCCACACAGGAGAACATTTACAATTTATGGTGTTCCGCAATGAAAGTGATGCATCCAGTATGGTGTCTTGTAAGATGTGAGATATGGTGGATTATTCCATCATCTTCAAAGTGTGCTTTAAGTGTCCTCTGAAGTTAAGAATGTCACTCATACATGGGTTTAGGCAAAGGGCATTAAAGAAGTTCTGTGACTACGCTTCATTGGCATTGCCAGAGTGGGTTGAGGGTGTTTAAAGGTATGTCCTCTAACCTTGGTGGGTTCCAACTGTGGGTGGTGGCATCCTGATGATTCCAGGGGCATCTTGGGCACTCTGTTCCTTACAGGCCCTCTGTGACTTTTGCTCCTACACGGTGGGAAGCAGAGGACCACAGAATTTGCCGAATGAATTCCCCATTAATGATAGGCTTGTAATCAATAATAACTGTGGTTAAATTATGAAAGTTGACCCCCAAAAGACTTCTGCTGAGGGCAAAGGTTTCAAGCGTTCCAGTGTGCCTAATTTTTCCAAATGTCTTCACTGTAATGAACTAATGGAACTCCTTGCCAGTAGTTTTATGGGAATTGAGTGGGTTATTGACTTTTTCTTTCTAGTTTGTTGCTTTTCTTTCTAGAAATGACTGTAACAGTCAAATCCTATCTAATTACTTTTAAATTCTTTGTGAGCTTGGTCATCTTTCCTTCCCTCCTTCCTTCCTGACTACCTTCTTCCTTTTCTTCCATTCTCTCTCTCTTTCTCTCTCAACCTGAATCAAAGGATTACTTGCCTATTATGAAGCATTGGCAAAATGCCTTAAGTAAGCCAGTAATATCCCTAGTGTAAATTTCTACTCTTAATGATATGGCTGTATAACTAATTTTTTTGCTAACATAATGGGGACATACAGGCAATATATGGTAAATAATAACAAAGATAACAATGACAATCATGATAATGAATCTAACAAAACTCAATGGTACACTTGGATTCAAAATCAAGCATTCCATAGATAACTACAATTGGGACATGGAAGCCCTCTGTAAAAGTGAAAGCTCTATTAAACAGTAAGCTTTATGATTATCCCTCAGCATTCTCACTGAGTAATGTCATTGGTATGTTAATTTACCAACCACACATGGAAATTAAAGATTAGATTTTCTCAGAATATATTTGAATAGCTATAACTATTTTTTTTTCTTTCAGAGGCTCTAGAGTTGCAAGGGAACCAAGAAACCAAGAAGACACCTGTCACCTATCACCTATCATCATAGTTGTGTACTATTCAACACATGAATTCATTCTAAAATATTGGGGAGAGAACACATTTAAGATGATTGTGGAATTATTTCAAATTCTGAATGTTACATAAATAAAAATAATTCTCAGATATTTCTTTGGGCTTACCAAAAGAAAAATGACATTTGTAAAAGTTCCTGAAAAAAAGCATAGATCTCATTAATGGCACATTTTAAGTGTTGTCACAAATTCCTTCTGAGGATCACAGACAATGAAGATATTTTAAAGACTTACTCAGCTAAGGAAGACCTGGGAAGGATGTTAACAACATACGCAGTTCGTACAAGAAAACTGGGGACCCAGCTGACTCTGCTGATAGTGGGAATATTGCCCAAGTAGTACCAAATGTGAGTTAGTAATAGTTTTTGAAAGCTCAAAAGCATTTTTTCCCTCCAGTAGCTTTCTGACATTTGATTAGTTTACCACACCCTGAAAACAGACATTTGGCTCCCAGTGTGTTTTCAAACCACAGAACAGCATTAACTATAATTTATATTTCAGACAGTGTTCCTAAAATATGGTCACATCTGCATATGCCTCAAAGCCTTTTTTTCAGCTTTTAAAAATAGCTCACCAAATTTGGTGCACTATTTTATGTGATGATCAATTATACTCAAGCCGCTAAAGAATTTCCTAGGTTCAGAGACAATCACACCAGCACATAGGCTGATTTTACAATATGAACTCTGGTATTATGGAAAATGAGTCCCTAGGAGCACTTCTTCAGTGTGCTGAGTGAGACCATATTTCCAGTCTTCCAATGACAGCAACCATAAAGCTAATATCTTGAGTACTGTGCTAAGCGCTTTACAATGCCCTGTGAGGTGTCGACTACGTCTAGCCTTATTTTACACACAGGTGAAAGAAATGGAGCTGTAGACTTGTCCATGGTTAGAGATCTAGTAAGTGATAAAGTTTGTCCTCACACCCCATTCTCTATGACCCAGAATCTGGGCTCCTCATCCCTCAGCTCCATCTTGCCTCAGAACCAGAACTGTTCAATCTGCTCAAGCAATCAGTGCTTTCAGAGAGGGGCATGAGTAGATTATAAAGACTGCCTTTATGCACACTTGCTTTCCAGCTCCCCTAGCCTTTTGGATGGCTCAAGAAGAGAAAGTTTCCAGAAAAACACACACATACAACTCTCCTCTTTGTCAGCAAAAAGCAGGCCCCCAAGAGAACTCTGCCAAAGGGAAGCGGAAGACCATAAGATTACCCCTGCCAGACCGTGAGTGATGGGCTAGCCAACAAAGACAGAAAGAAGTACTGTGCTTGGCAAGCGATGTCTATAAAAGGCCAGTCTTTTCTCACAAATCTGAGGAGCCACAGAAGTGACAAGAAAGGGAAGAGGCAGGAGGAGAAAAGCAGAGGGAGGGAGACATGGAGGCTGGCATCAGCAGTCACGGTGTCGACCTTGCTGGTTGTTTTCAGAAGCGGTGACATACAATCCGCTGAAAACAGCGGAGAAACAAATCACTCGAGACGGAAGACAGAACAGCTTTGTTGCCGTGGGCCACAGCCAGCCACCTGTCTCTCATTTCAGTAGCCCTTTGGGATCTGGGGCAGGGAACTCCACCCTGGGCAGGGTGTAATGAGGGCAGGCAGCTGTCTCTGCTCAGTGGTCCCGGAGTGCATCAGTGTGCCTGGCCGGTCAGACCACCAGCACCGATGAATTGACGCTGGACGTGGGGTCCCCGAGACGTATTTCAGCTATTCCTGTGCCATCCTCATCCGTACCCACAGCACAGCCTATAACTGATTTCCACACAGTCCCGTCCTGCAGAGGCAGCACTAAGGAGAGGGAGACAGGGGGCTCTGCATTTTTTGATATGGATAAATGATGTTTTCTCAATCCTCGATCCCCTATCTGTCCAGATTGCTGCCCTTACATCTCTCCCGTATAGAAAACCCAGAGTTGCCACTATCGTCACCCTATGACTTAACACAAACTGTTCCCAGTGTTCTGTTTAAAGATGCCAGGAAAGTGTCTGCAATGTTTCACAAAAGAGATGTCCATTAAGGAAAAAGTTAACATTTTATGGCTACATATTAAAACGGCTGGTCCACTATTAGAGGGAAAATCCCAGCTGTCCAGCTCATTACCCGAAGACAGCTGTGGTTTTATTTTAGATACTCTATGTGGTTCAAATGACATTTTAAGTTCCACTATAACAATAAAAGTTCTGGGTTTCTGCAGGGTGGTAAAAGGAAGGGCTCTGGTGATAATGTTTTTAGTAGTGTTAGAGCAGGAGATGGACACAGAAAGCATCCATCGGTCCTCACGACGAACTGGATGCAGCAAGACCAGGGTGCACTCTGCGGATCACCCTCTTCCTCCCGCACAGCTTGGCCCATCCCTGCAGGCAAGAACGCAAGTCGCCATCAACACACGCCTCCCAGAGTTTGGGCTCCTCCAATGCCAGCTTTTCCATGAGGCGCTCTGTGACCCTTTTAGCTGGAAGTAACTTTGCCCTCCTCACAACTCTACCGACATGGGCCACCTTCTCCTGGAAACTCACTTTCTACCTGCGTTGGAGTCATCTGTGGGTGTGACTGATCTCATCCACAGGACTGTAAGCCCCATAATCCTGAGTCACCTTTGTGTCCCCCTCCCCCTGTCCCTGTGCCCAGCACTCAGCTCCTAGCAGGTGTGCCTTAGGTAGGTGCTGGCTGACTGGTGAACGGATTAGGTAAATCCCCGTATGCCTTCTCTCTGCATTGTACTACCAGCCAGAGGCAGTAGGGGGCCACGGTCCAGATTCTGGGTTCTGAAGCCAGGTTACCAGGACTGGAATTCTGGATCCTTGGACCAGTTCTTAATATCATGGTGCCATGGTTTCCTCATCTCTAGAATGTGGATAATAGTAATAATAACCCTGCAGAGTTGTTGTGAGGAATAGAGGAGTTGATCCCTGTAACACAGTTTGTATAGTGCTGCCTCAAAGAAAGTATCTGCGAACGTTAGCTATTGCTGTTACGAAAGCCAGGGCTTGGTCATCAAGGATGCTCATTCTGTGTTGCTCCTGGGTAACTACAGAATCACATTTCACAGCACTTCTAGATTTTAATTCAGATAAAAAATGGTGACTCCAGAAGAAATTTTCATTTAGGCCTAAATTATCTTGGATGAAAATGCTTATGGATTTAAACCCATTTCCCAGGTTGTTGCAGCTAAATGTATAAGATTAACATCCACATAGTACAACCTTCAGAGAACTTTCTGGGTAAAAAAACAGCATCTTTAATACACCCACACTTGTCTCCCGCACATTTTAGGAATGACTACATATGTTACCATGAAACACACACACAGTCCAGTGGCCCTTTACAAAAGTCAAAAGCAAAAAACTTGATCACAGACACTAAGGGACAGGAGCCTGGAAACTGAGGAGCTAGAGAAAGTCATCTAAGTAAAACTCGCCCTCAGTCAGCACTTTGTGAGTCATGCACGACACGGGTCAGTGTGGGTGTCTCCCAAGGAAAACCCAGGGCTCTCTTCATCACCTGCAGTTCACTGCAAAGGTGCCACAGGGCTGGGGTTGGTGTGGTGCCCCTCAGGGGCTTGTGTCCATTCTAAGATGAAACTGGGAGGGTCTTCCAGTTAGGCCCACCACCCCGAAACAGCAATGGCCTATCTGGAAGAAACGGTAAGATCCCCAGCCTTGGTTTGCTGTCCAAGCCAACAGACTGAGGCTCTCTGAACATTCAATCCCCGGGCACTTTTCTTTCCTAACTCCTGGTTCAGATTCCAACTTCGAGACCTGCAATTGTCTTTAACAAAGAATCTGCTGTACCTCTCCTTGATGCAATTGCTCTTCTGTGTCACATCGGGAACACTCAGAGGGACATGGCCCTGATACAGCACCAGTGAGGTCAGGCCGGCCAACTTTATCGTAGGGCACAGCCCTCACAGGCCCTTTCTGGCTTGGACCCTGTTGTCACAGCTCAACCTCCATGTCACAGGCACCTTCAGAATGACAGGTGGGTAAGTCACAAAGGCAGGGGAGAAAGGTTTATATTCCAGCCACATCACTGCCCTGGCTTTGGGGAAGGAAGAAGCGGGTATGTGGATCTAAATGTGTTTTGAGGAGCTGCAGGTGGGTAGCAGAGGAGGGAACCTTAAGAAAGAAGACAGAGTTGGGGTTTCCTTCAACTTTGGAGAGACCTGTTAAGCTTCCCTGGGGAAATGTTTCTCTTTTCATGCTGCCCAGCTCCCCATGTTCACAGCAGAGTCCCCTGGGCCCTGGGTGCTGGTGTGTGTTGGGCACAGATTAAGGACGGTGACTCCGCTGCTCAGGGCTCAGCATTGCCGTCTTGCTGCAGGTCTTGCTGAGGTCTCGTGCCCCAGCAGGCAACTAGTTTCTTGCCTTGTTTCTAGTAACCATGAACTGGGCACTGGCCCTGCTTGAAGCTTCCCTGCCACCAAGCTTTGGCCCCAAATCTTGTAAGCTCTGTTGTCTTAGTTCTTCATTTTGAAACTCTCCCTTGGCTCTCCTACTGGAACCCCACTCTTTTAGAAATGGGACCTCCTTTGGTTCTTCAGGGACTAAAGCCTGTTCCAAGCCTGCTGGGGATATCTGCCACTTCCTGGGCTGCTCACCAGACGCCAGCTCCCCCGAGGCTGTGTCCACTCACTGTTGCCCAATACTGAAGCTCCCTGATGCAGACTGCCTGACCCCAACAGAGGACCAACGGTCAGACCTCACTTCTCCCTCCACCCCAATGCCAGGCCAACATGGCACACTGCCCACCCACCACCCTCTGGTAGCCACCCTGAGGCTACTGGTCATGTATGTGGCCCTCTCCTGATGGCCTACTTCTTGCTTCCTTCGGCTGGGCGCTGCCCGTCTACGTCTATCCAGCCTGCTCTCACGTGTCGTTGCCCTGCTCCAAGGGGGCAGTAGATGGGGTATCAGATGTCTCCAGGAAGATCAGTCCTCCTGCCAACAGGGCCCCAGACTCGTAATCAATTGATTCTACTGTGTGATGACCAAAGTCTGTACAGCTGTTCAGTTGCATAGTTTGCTTCAGAAGTTAAGACAAATCTTGTTTGTTTTCTGGAAAGTACAGATTCCATTTCCCAATTCAAAAATACATTTGCCTCTGCATAGTTGTCTGGCCACTCTGTCTAAAATTTCAACCCCCATCCTTCGTATTCCCCATCCATTTTTCCTTATTTTTTCTTAGCACTTTTTACTAACATACTGCATATTTTACTTACTTACCTTGCTTCCTGTTTATCCCTTCTGGTAGAATATAAGCCCCAGGAGGGCAGGGATTTTTATTTATTTATTACGTTTGTACCCAGAGCAATTCCTGGTCCAGAGAAATCCCTCAATGAGTATCGGTGATGTAAAGGAGGGAGTGAGTGGTGAACGAAGGGACGTGTGTGCTTCTCCCCCTGGCCGGGCTACTGGCCATCCAAGGCTGTGGGCGGACGTCTGCCTGTCACACCCTGGGATGTGGCCTTCTGCTTCCCCCAGGGCGCGGCACTCACCTTTAGCTTGTGCTCGTGCTCCTTGTTGACACGGGCAAGCAGCTGGGCTTTCCTCCTGTTGAGGGCGTCGATGAGGGCGTCACACTGAGCTACCAGGCAGGCCTCAAACTCCACGCTGTTCTCCTGCGTGAGACAGCACAGCTCTCAGCCGCCAGGTGCCTGGGCACCTGGGGCTGCCAGAGACAGCAGAACCCCTGTCCACTCGGGGGGCGGAAATCCCTGCTGAAGGGAAGGAAGAGGAGCCCCGTCCACAGTGCACATTTGCTTTTTACAAATAATGGAATAAATTTTATTCCACAGTGGTGGTGTTTCACTTTAAATTTAGATTCAAAGGAATAAATGTTACTGAATACATTTATTCTTATCAGAAGAAAATCATCTCCACAGTTTGACTTGTACCAAGTAAAATAAAGTTTTAGTTTGTAGAGTTGAACATGAATCCTTTTGAGGGCTGGCATGTGCCCAGCTGTGCACGGTGGAAGGTGGCATTCAGAAAGGCTGGTTGCTGGGGGAATGGGGTATTGTTGAGGCATGAGGGAGAAAGAATCATTGAATCCAGGGGGACAAAGAAGAAAGCGGATGGCAATCGTCTTCGATATGAAACAATAATCCAATGACAACAGAATAATCATGGGCAAAAGCACTTGCTCCTTTCATTAAAAAAGCAAGTCATGAGTGCATGTAGGCAGTGAAGAATAACTGGTATACGTAACAGGCATCAGCCTGCTGTAAAAATCAGATGTGAACCAACCAGCTTGTGGGGAACAGTAAGCATGTTCTAAATGGATTATAGCTTTCCCATGACGTTTAAATTGAATGCTGGAGCTAAAATTTTTTACGTGATTTAAATCTGTACATGCTATAGACATTTCTTTTAAGCAATTCGCTCCCTAAATTATAAGCATTCATTAAAGGTAACCCTTTCAATAAGTTACATATGTAATTCTGATTCTCAAACCATAATCTGGAAAACAATTGTAATTTACAGCAAATGAAAGCTGAATACTCGTCACATATACAGTAATAGTATTGAAAAAATAGCAGTCAACTGAGTAAACTGAGTAAAATTTGGGGGGCTGGAAAGGAAGGAACATCTTAGCCTATCAAATTTTAATTTATTCCCAAAGTCATCAAGAACTGTGTCTCTCTTTTTTTTATGTATATATATTCTTGGCTCTGAAACTATGCATTTATTTTATTGTATTTAAAATTTTATTTATTTATTTAATTTTTAAATTTTTGGCTGTGTTGGGTCTTCGTTTCTGTGCGAGGGCTTTCTCTAGTTGCGGCAAGAGGCGGCCACTCTTTATCGCGGTGCGCGGGCCTCTCACTATTGCGGCCTCTCTTGTTGCGGAGCACAGGCTCCAGAAGCGCAGGCTCAGTAGTTGTGGTTCACGGGCCCAGTTGCTCCGCGGCATGTGGGATCTTCCCAGACCAGGGCTCGAATCCGTGTCCCCTGCATTGGCAGGCAGACTCTCAACCACTGCGCCACCAGGGAAGCCCCAAGAACTGTGTCTCTTAATATAAGGATCTATGGACAGGTATTAAGTCACTGTCTCAAATGCAAGGTCTTATACACGCCTGTATAAGGCGTGTATTTGTAATTGCTTCAGCAATGACTTCTACAAATGTTAAGTTTTGGTGTTCATGGCAATTGCTTTTGAGCTCTCACAGAACTCTCCTGGAAAACATCATTGAAGAGCTCTCTATGTCCCAAGCAGGGTAATATTGGTAGGGAGGGGGCAGCTGTCTTCATACAGGCTCTGATTTAAAGTGGAAAGAAAGCTTTGCTCTGATGAAGAGGTGAGGGGCAGAGGCAAGCCTGGGGCTGCACACTTTATGCCAGCAAAAGCAAAGAAGGGACCAACTGATAAACTCCACTGCTTTGGAAAACAGAAGGAAGTGTACAACCGTTAGGTTGTTAGGGAATAAAAAGTTTTAACATGGGCCTGCACGCCAACTAAAGGCAAAGAAATCAGTGTGAGATGCTCTGGAAGCCAGGCTTACATTTAAAAAGCCATTTCTGCCTTGACATAGGTTAAATATTAACTCAGAAAGCCAATCTACTGGAGGCCAGAGCTCAGGTTATTTCTGTGAGGCAAACCTCAAAACATAAGAACAGTAAACAGTGAAGAAGGTCATTATTTTAGCATCTCATGCAATTTCTGGCTTCTCCCCTTCAGCTATAGTAGAGAGCTCACAAGCTCTCAAATGTCAGCTGATCTGTTGGTCACTGTGCAAATTATAGCTGTCAGGGGATCACAGTTGAAAAACATTTAAGTATCTAAGTAGAGGAGAAGCATTATTATGGGATAGGAAGGAAGGATAGAAGGAAGAAAAAAAGAAAATGTGACCTGTTTGCTACCATTAGATAAGATGTAATGATTGCAAGGTGCTTTGGGAACCTATAGAATTTTAAAAACTCAACAATAATGACTGCATTCACAAAGAAATAGGTATCTTTCTTTGCACAGCAGCAGAGAATTAGGAGCTCAGTGTGGAAGATGGGAACCAGTTGGAAAACGGGATTGTGTCTTTGGCCTGTTGGGGAAACGTAACCACCTTGAGGAGGGGTATATTTGAAGTTGGCCTGTATGTGTGTTCGTATGTATTAGAAGAGAAAGATCAGGAAAAAAATACATAGGAAATTTCCCACAAAACATAAAAATAAAAGAGACAGACAACCCCCCCCCCCCGCCCGCCCCACAGTTACATCTTAACCCGCGGGGCGTGCTTTCCGCCTCCGGTGCTGCCAATACCTGGATCTGCTGGACCATGTTGCGCAGCTGCACCAGGAACTCCTTGGCTTCCTTGGCCCTGTCCGACAGCCCGTTCAGCGCCTGGGAGAGCTGGCTCTGCAGAGACGAAGAAGGAAACCATGGAGCTCTCATCACAGGACGCAGCCGCAAGGCCGCACAGGGTGGCTTTCATCCAAGACCCAGGAGCCCTCGCCCTCCTCAGATTCCTCTTGTCTGAGCTGGGCCACTGAGCCAACATCTGTACTTGAGGATGCTGGTAATAACGGCATCCGGACTCCTTCCAGAGGCCCCCTGAGGACTGTCTCCTCTGAGAAGGTAAAAACTTCTGGCCATCGCAGTCAAAGGCCCTTCCCAGCTGATATCTGCCTGGAAGTTCCTTGTCTCATTAATTACTTAATTAATTCAGCAATAATGTATTTAATTTTAAATTAAAAAAAACAGTGAGTCAGGTGATCTGATACTTATCAATATTATTTAGCTCCATGTGCTACTGATCTGGGATTAGGGCAGAAAGTATGAAGAGAGTTAAGAACAGGATGAGGGAGGAAAGGGTGAGAGCCCGTGTGATGCTCTGGGGTCACTTAAATGTAACGACAGATACAGAGGGCAGGATGATGTTCTTCCTCATCAGCGTCTTCGTCCTTCTCTCAAGTGCAGCTCTGTTGCCCCAGCTCCTCGCCACACTAGCCTCCTAAAGCAAGGTGCACTCTCTTCTGACTTTCCACACCGCCCCGTCCACATGCGGATGCAGTTCTGCTGGGGGGGCCAGGTGTCCAGGTAAGTACTTGCTGCTGGGGGGTGGCACTTGGTCTCTGGGAGGATGGACTGAATTCGTTACCAGTTTCCTGAGCCTAAATAATAGTAGTTCTGAAACATCCTGCACAGGGGCTCCCAATCTCTGTTGCTGGTTGACGAGACCTAAGTAGAAGTTGGCTGGGGGCTGGAGGGGTCTGAGAAAGATTCTGCTTTTCTGCTAACATGGGACCATTGTGGCTGGTGCAACCTTTTCCCTTTCGCTGCTGACTTTATGGCAGATGCCCTGTGACTCTCAAGAAGAGAAGGCCAACGTGGTAAGGGAGGACGGTGAAAGGAGAAAGTGCCTGGGTTCCAATGGCATCTTTGAGCATCTGAACCAACACTTGAAGTCTCCTACCACCAAACTTCTTGTTAGGGTGGGGGGAAAATTACCTCCGAGTTTAATCCCTGTACTGGAGTTTACCGTTACTTGCAGCCATTACCACTGTACTTGGTACAAAATTCCTGCTCCTGGCAGACTGGGCAAGTCCTTCCATCCCTCCTATAAATTACAGAGACACGCTGCCTTTCCCCACAACACCTTCTTTGAACACTAAAGCCCTTTCTCCTCCTTGCCAACACAGTGCCTCATCCACTCTGTCCTTTCAGTTAAAGGGCAGAATCTTAAAAATTATATCTCTTGGTCCTATGGCTGTTTTTCACTTATATTTGCATTATTAAATACCCAGTCAGGCACTGAATCTCATTTTTTTTTATTATTCATTTTAATTAATTAATTAATTAATTAATTAATTTATGGCTGTGTTGGGTCTTCGTTTCTGTGCGAGGGCTTTCTCTAGTTGTGGCAAGTGGGGGCCACTCTTCATCGCGGTGCGCGGGCCTCTCACTATCGTGGCCTCTCTTGTTGCGGAGCACAGGCTCCAGACACGCAGGCTCAGTAGTTGTGGCTCACGGGCCTAGTTGCTCCGCGGCATGTGGGATCTTCCCAGACCAGGGCTCGAATCCGTGTCCCCTGCATTAGCAGGCAGATTCTCAACCACTGCGCCACCAGGGAAGCCCCCCTGAATCTCTTTAAAAGTGTGCACGCCACAGGCTTGGTGCGAGCACTGTGGGGGGGCGGGAAGAGCACAGGCTTTGAAAGAGTTCAGATTCTGGCTCTGTCCCTTCTTTTTTTTTTTTTTTTTCACACACACACACTGTATTTTATTTTTACAAGAGATAAATCGACTGTCTGTCCCTTCTTAAGTGTGACCTTGAGAAAGTGACCTCTGCCTGAGTTACTCCAATGGAAAAAGTGGGAATAATAATATTTTGTAGTTGGATTATTGTGAAGGCTTAAGGCATTCATCAGCATGAAGGCTCCTGCTAATAAAGGATAGTGATTAGGGGAACTATTCCAAATTCATAAATGCTGACAGTTACTGGCTGTTCATATCTTACACATAGTTTTACCTCATCCTTAAATGAGAACACTACGATTCTTGGATGCTGTGGGCATCACATGAGATACTGTGTCTAAAGTCCAGAACCCTGCTGGCACATGGTGCATGCTAATAAATGTCGGCTGTTATTAACTCTTACTCCCCTCTTCCTTCCTGCCCACAAACACCTGCGAACTGACTGGGGTGGGATTCACAGGGCAGGTTCCTGACACAGGATCTTTTGGAGGATACCCTTCATCATTTGTACTTTGATCGAGGTACTCAAACTCTGGGAGTCTAAACCGATGCAGCCCAGGAAGAAAAAGTAAAAAGTGAGCCTACAGTTGCTGAAAGGGCTACTCAATGATTTATTACTGGGTCCCAGCTGCACTATAACTTGGGGTAAAAGTTTTCTCAAGAACTTTTTCAGGAGCCCAAGGGATGAAGAAGGTAAAGAGAGTCTTATTTGGAAGAGTGAGCAACAGAATGGGAATCATATTCTAAAGGAAAAAGTTTGTTCTTGTGACTTTAGAACTCATATTCTCTCTCCTTCTAAATGAGTCAGAGTTTGCTGGGCTACCACAGCTTTCTTCCCCCTTTTATTGTAACCCATGCCTAGTAACCACATGTGGAGGTTTGAGTAGAGAAGTCAAATTCATTCAGCTGCACGGAACTGGAGTTACCTGATTTCTTACAGTCCAGCCTTGCAACTAAATGTGTGTGTATAATGTAAGTCAGACCTGACACCCAATAAGAATTGTTGACCAGGTGCTGCTATATACTTAGAAGAAAATTATACTATAGTAGAAAAAGAGTGCTGGCCTCAACCACTCCCTGGATTTTATACGGTAAAGCAGTACATAAACTGCAAAACTCAATTTATTTGCAGATTTCCTCCCTTTGTGTCTATGTTCAGGCCTTCTACCTGGCTAATGATTGTTCTGGTATTTGATAAACAACTGCATTATAAGATAAAGATCTAGAAACCTTTCTCTTAAGATTTGCCACCTTGTGGAAACAGAGCAGGAGACAATGAAAAATCCTGGAAACGATCTATCACTAGACAATGCTCTTCTTGTAAGGATTTATATGTGCATTGCTTTTATAGGACAGTCTTTCGATTACATTTATAAGCCACATCTGATGTAGAAGAACATTATTTTTGATTAATTTTATTTCCCAGAAGCATTTAAATTCCTGCTCTATGCTAACAGAGATGTTCTGTATTCAGGACCACAGAGCAGCCCTGTAAATTTATACCAGAACACTGAAGATGAAAATATTTAGTATGTGTTTTCATTTCGGCATCTTTGGCTGTACCTGTAGCCATTAGAAGCTGTTTATAATGCCTAAGCAATGACATCCTGATTTCTTGGATATTTGTTTTCCAATTTACTTTTGAAAAGATGTCATGATCAGAAAGTGAATGGGAGTGGGAAAATGATGTAGCCAAAGTAGCACTGACACAGTTCCAGTCCAGAGCTCAGAGAATGCTCGGAATAACCAAGATCGCCCAGAAAGATGGCACGTTGTTTGGAGCTTGAAGGAGAGAAACAAAGAACTCCACTTCCTCCCTTCTTTCTCCCGGGCTTTTTCCCCTCCAGCTTCTACCCTGGCTGGCTCCCCTAGCCTCCCAAAGGAGTGTATGTTATAAGAGGTCAGAGCTCAGTCTGGGAGCCCCTGTGGAGGATATTTCAGAACCACTATTATTTAGGCTCAGGAAACCGGTAACGAATTCAGTGCATCCTCCCAGAGACCAAGCTTTCCCAGACAGAAGGTTGCGTCTTCTTTCCTTTCCCTGCCATGAACATTATTCTTCTGTCATTTCCCCCCCTCAATTTACTACAAATACTGGATGGAGACAAATCGGAACAAATGAAAGGAAGCTTCCTGGCTGTCTGGGATCTGAAGTTATAAGCACGAGATGGGTCAAAAAGGGTCAACCAAGAACTGGTACAAAATAGGTGAGGCGGCAAATATGCAAAGGCACCTTGATGGCCCCGAAAACGACCTTGCTGCCACCCTGGGCAGCTCTGACATAGTGCACCCCACTTGGGACTGTGGCCCACGCCACCTCTTTGCCAGATACCGAGGTCACCACAAAACACAGGAGAAAAGTGAGGATTCAGAAGGAACCACCCCCCCACCCCCCCCACCCCCCACCTCCCGGGAGAATAACAACTTTTCTTGAAGAAATACTGAATTTTGAGTCTCACTACATTACTGACATTATATAATTAAAAAGTAAAAACAAGAAATTCAAACGGTGTCAACATATTGGTCATTTCTTATGAGCCACGAACTCTGATGGGTGCTTTTATCAGGTGTCCTATTTAACCCCAATCACCTCCCTGCCATTTTGCAGAGGCTCAAAGGTGTGGATACTCCTGAGTTAAGGTTTTACCACTCACTGGTTCATGGAAGAGCCAGAACACAAACCCTAGTCTGATTCCAAAGCTGTGCTCTTTGCTCCAGCCTCCTGAGAAGAGAGTTCTTTCCTCACCCACAGAGGAAGAAACAAAAACAACCCGTGAGAGCACGTAAAACTAAAGAATGTGAGTTGAGGAGGGGATTATGATTATTAGGGAATTTGATTATGCTTAACAGTCAGCTTACATGTAAACCACAGCAAGACTGGTTACCCTATGACATGGTCAACTTTTTTCCTTCTTGAAGCTTTTTTAGTGACTTTAAAAAGGACCCCTGTCAAAGAGAGGGGTCTCATGGGAGAGGGCCAGAAGCTTTAGTTTGGGGTCCAGTACTGGCTTTATCACCTAGTGACCTGAGATCTCGGGCAGGGACTGGGCTGAGTGTGGAATGAGATCAAGGAAGAGAAGAGTGAGTAGAACCCGGGGAGCCTCCAAGCTGAGCTACCCAAGGGGCCTGATTCTCCTTCCAGTTAGAACGTCAGTTCCTGCCTGTACCTTTCCTCCCTCCACGAAGGGCTCTTTCCTCTGGTCTCTCTGTTGGTGGGAGATCCCGGATCTATCCCAGCCCCAGCTCACGGTAGTTAGATGGGTGGGAAGCCTCAGAGGCTGGCCTGCTTGGAGCTGCCACCTTGTCTCTTACCTAACAGCAGGGCTGGGGCAGCGAACAGGCTGCAATCTACAAACTGAGTAGCTGAGCCTAGGAATGGAAACACACAGTCCAGGGGCAAGTGCGTGTGTGTGTGTGTGTGTGACTGTGAGTGTGAGAACATGTGTGTGCGAGGCTGTGTATGTGAGTGTGTATGCATATGTGTGTGCGAGGCAGTGTGAGTGTGTATGCATATGTGTGTGCGAAAGCCTATGTGTGATTGTATGTAAATGTGAGTGTGAGTGTATATGTGAGTGTGAATGTGAGTATAGAGTGTGTGAGAGTATGTGACTGTGTGTGTATGAGCTATCTCATCAGTGGTGTATGGGGAGGCTCTTGGCTTTGGATGAGGCTTGTATCACAGGGGTCTTAAGGGTAGGGCACTGGTCCACTAAGCTGCTGCTTATTGCTAATTGGTTGTGACAAAGAGTCTCTCCTTGACCAAACTCTATCTAGCCAGGCTCCTCTGAGCCCTCTTGTTTACTTTATAGGCCTCAATTTTGGCCTACAAAGACTTGAACAAACACTAACATAGTTTCTAATAGCTCAAGACTGCATCCCTAGGATGACCCTAGTCTCCCTTAAAGTGTCTGTCTGTCTATGTTTTCCTCTATGAGTTTTATAGTATCTGGCCTTACATTTAGGTCTTTAATGCATTTTGAGTTTATTTTTGTATATGGTGTTGGATAACGTTCTAATTTCACCCTTTTACATGTATCTGTCTAGTTTTCCCAGCACCACGTATTGAAGAGACTGTCTTTTTTCCACTGTATACTCTTGCCTCCTTTGCAGGTGGATGTGGGTTTCAATCCTAGCCTTTTACTAGCTGTGTGGCCCTGGACATATCACCTAACCACAGTGCATTCTGTGGTGCTCTGCCCAGGTTCCCTTTCAAGGCTGCTGCATCCTTCTTCCAGCTGGGACTATCTGCTGTTGATAAATTACACTAGGAATTGCTCTTGGCCATAGCAAACTGGGTTGCTCAAGGCTATGCCCCCTTCCAGGGGTGTCCCATGGATAGGGACCGGCTGGGACCCCCTTACCTTGTTTTGAGAATAACCCTGAAGGGTCATCCCAGCTCCAGAACTCCCTGCACGACTGGTTGAGGCTCCTGCAGGTCAACTCCTCCCTCTGCTCAATCCTGGCCTTCTCACTTCCTTGGAGGTGGATCTATGGAGACCACTGAGCAACTAACCATCCCTATTCAACTCTCTGAATCTGTGTCCAGGGGACCCTATCGAAAAAAACAATTTTCTAGGCTTCAGTTTCCTCATCTGCAACACGTGGATAATAACAGTACCTGTATCATAGTGCTGTGGTGAGGATTATGTACTATATAAAGTTCTATACAACACATGGCTTACTGTAAGCATTTAATAAGTAGTATTGTTTTTACAATGAGAATTATGTTAAAATATACATACATAAATCATTAAAACACTTTGTCATACCACATGTCCCAATGTGGGGTTTGGTCAATTACAATTATCTAGACAGTTGGGTATATTGTAGTATTTACAATTGTTTGTTCCCTCCCCATCTTTGCCACAGGACTTGGAGGACCTCCTGTAGATGGAACATGTGTTCCTGCCCCATTGTCACCCTTGGCCATGTGATTTGCTTTAGCTTAAAGAGGCCTTGTGATTTTCTGTCAGCTCTTTTGCTCTTCCTCTTTGTCATACAGATCCAGGGGTGTATTGATAAACTGGCTCTCAAAAAACAAAAACAAGAAACAAACAAATTTTGATTTTCAGTGTTTGCCAATTCCCATGGTGTAAATACATAGTTAATTTTAGGCCACCAACAAGGCATCACTGAACAGAGTTGGGGAGAGATGTGCACCATCAACTCTTTTGAGCTGTGGGCTGGTATAAGTCAGGTCAGTATGCCACAGGGCATATCCCACATGGTGGCTGTGGCCCTTAGAAAGAAGACATGTATAATGGAACTTCAGACTACTTCCTATGACATAATATGAGCAAGAAATAAACCTTTGGTTTATAAGCCACTGAGATTTTGGGGGTTGTTTGTTACTGCAGCAAAACTGACTAATACAGATAGCAATTATAACTTTCCCTTCATGATTTATTAATTTAATCAACCTTCCATTTTTACCATAGACCAGGCACAGTGATTCATGCCAGGAAAACAATAATAAAGAAAGTAGACATAATCTCTTACCTCAAGGAACCATCATTTCATTGAAACTTCCACCATTCTGAGCTTAATAATGTCCCCTTTAAAAGTTCTCTCCCATAGGCTCTCTAATAAAGCAGAAGAAAGCTGGAATATTCTAACAACTAACAACAGAAATGTAGCTTCTCCACTTCTCAGGGAAAATGAGAAGTATCTGCTTTCCTAGTAAGACATAGCCAGTTCTGGCCAGAGTTTGATTCCAGAGGTTCTCTGCACAGCCTTTATCCACCAAACTTCAGATCTTTCTCTGTCTTAGACAGAAAACACTCAAAATGGAGATGCAAATCAACACTGAAGGTTTTTTCAGCAATGAAATAGAGGAGCCACTTTTTACCTCATCACAAAGCAAAATAACTGTTGCCTCACCCCAATGTTCATAGTTTCTTGGTGGAAATTGATTTTCCATGTCTCTATGGCTTTTGCTTAGAGTGCTGCAAGCTGTGAAAGAATTCATGCAGAAACTGTTGTGATTGAAGGCTTGAAACTTTAATAAAGTGGCAGGCACACAGGCTGTAAGGTCAACACCACTCTGCCCAAGGCAGAGCACGCCTTTCTGTGGATATTCTAAGCCACCACATGTGTGTTGTTAGGCAGTTACTAAGTATTTACAGCCGAGAATCAGAAATATGCCTTCCTTGGGCTAAGCCTTCGTGCAAATATTGGATTTTACATCCTGGAAATGGTCTACAGGATAGATCTCCTTTGTGTGTGTGTTTCCTTTTCTCCTAGGAGAATTCTAGGGCCCCAACCAGCAGGCTCTGAGTGATTTTCCAGAAAGCTATTTTCTCTGTGGATCCCCCTGGCTGCCTTCACATCTGCACTGGTCCATCATGTTCTTCCAGGTGGTATTACAGTATTCTGCTTTATCTGCTACTGCCAGGGAATTGTTTTAAGACAAGCAAAACAGATTTAAGATCTATAAATTTTCAGTTCTTAATAGTATTTAAATACCTCAGATAGAAACTCTCAGTTCTAAAATAAGGACTTTTCACTAAATAGTTTAAAACATGATCTTAGAAATATACATGAAAAGGTAAAAAATCACTGAACTATTTTTCATATAGAAATGCTTTGTGTTTTTTCAGAGACTCAAGTTTTCAGTGCTCAAAATGGGAATGACTTCTTACTCATCCCTTCAAGTTTCCAGTGAGGAGAATTGGCAAGAGCAAGACTTTTTATTTGTTTTAAGAAAAAACTTTTCCCACCTTATTTCAAAGGCAGAACATGCTCATTTCAGAAAAATTAGAGAATAAAGAGACTTAGAAGAAAAAAAGAAAATCCTCAATCTCACCAGAGACATACTACTAATAGCCTTGATAATGAACCCTTGATGTTTATCTTTTGAAATTTTGTATACACTTATAGTCAATTATATATGTCTCCATATAGTGTATATCAACAAAATTGGGATCATGTCATATACTTATTGATGTCTTGAAATCTGACCTTTTCATTTAATATGCTATAAATATTTTTCCATCTGACTAAGTACGCTGACTACCTATCTGACTATATAATAGCTATGTAACACTTTGATAACATTTACTACATGGCAGACACTTCTCACAAAGCTTTACACATATTAACTCATCTTTTTCACAAAATAACCCAGCAAAGGTGGTGACTATTATTATTCATATTTTTTATAGGTGAGAGATTGAAGGCAAGGGAGGTTAAGTGGTCCAAAGTCATACAGTTGTTAAGAAGCAGAGCAGAGATTCAAACCTAGGAAGTCTGCGGCCAGAATCGGTGCTATTCACCAATAAACTGTAGGGTAAGCCACTGTGCAGATGCATCATAATTTATTTAAATAATCTCCTATTTTAGGATATTTAGTTTGTTTCCATCTTGTTGCAAAGAGCTAAAATGAAATTCATGTAGGAAATATTTGGACACATTCTTGATTATTCCCATTTCCAAAAATGAAATTGCTTGATCAGCAAACTTTCATAGTTAGAGGGTTTTAAAAATCATGTTATCAAAATGTCCCTCTAAGTAATCATCTAATTTACACTCCTGCTGAAGGTAATATATAGGCAAGTATTATTGTCTGTATATCTCACTCTAAATATTATAATTTGTATCTATCTTTGTAATCTGATAGGTAAAGAATGGAACCTCATTTTTAAAATTTGCATTTTAAAATTACCAGCGTGGGTGGGTGGGTTTTTTTCAAAAGCTTCTTATTGATCTTTTCCTAGTTAAGGTATAAGTTCTCACTGGTATTATTTGTGAAGCCCTTAGAAGAAGTTCTCGTCCATGGGGTGCTACCTAAGTGTTTAATTACAGAAACTAGTTTCTTCCCACTGCTGATGACCAGACAAGGCTGGCCTCACCACACGTGTTTGCTTACCTTAGGGGTCAAAAACTGGAAAGAGATCTGGAAAATTCAGGTTGCCTGTTGGAGAGGAAGTGAAGTCATAGGTTGCTAGTTTTAGTAGATTATGGTCAGAAAGTCTGGTTCACAAAATCTCTACTCTTTTGAATTTATAATCATTATTTTGTGGACAGATACAAGTACACGATAGCTTCTGGTAAACATGTAACGGGCATAAGAGATGAATATACTCTCTTCTTACAGGACAGGATATGTATAATATAAAGATGATATGCATAATATAAACCTTTGTAACATATTTGTAAACATACTTGAACTTGTTAATTGGGTTATTAAGATACTTTATATTTTTGTTCATTATCTGTCTACTTGACTTATAATTTTCTAAACCAAATAGATATCAAATTTCCCACAAGGATCATGTTCTCCTTTATTTTTAGGAGTTTTTGCTTTCTGTATCTGTGGCTTTCTTCTTTGTTATATCTTCTTTATACCTTTTAACACTAGATCTTATCCTTCTATGTTTCACTTAGTTCTTTTGGCCTTGAATTCAATTTCATATGATACTACTATATATATACCCTCCTGTCTCTCTTGTAAAACTTCGCTCATCTTTCTTTTTTTTTTTTTTTAAACAATGGTTGAGCAGTGATGGGGGGCCTCTGTGTTTTTTTGTTTTTTAAATTTATTTATTTTTATTTATTTATGGCTGTGTTGGGTCTTTGTTTCTGTGCGAGGGCTTTCCCCAGTTGCGGCAAGCGGGGGCCACTCTTCATCGCGGTGCGCGGGCCTCTCACTATCGCGGCCTCTCTTGTTGCGGAGCACAGGCTCCAGACGCGCAGGCTCAGTAGTTGTGGCTCACGGGTCTAGTTGCTCCGCGGCATGTGGGATCTTCCCAGACCAGGGCTCGAACCGTGTCCCCTGCATTGGCAGGCAGATTCTCAACCACTGCGCCACCAGGGAAGCCCTCATCTTTCATTTTAAAACTACATTTGTTTTTAACTCAATCTGATTTTTTTTCATTACCATAGGGAAACTTGGGCTATTTACACTTATTGTATTAATTGATATAGTTGACTGTATTCCATCAATATTGTTTATATTTCTCTTTGTTATAATCCATTTTTCCTTTTTAAAAAATGTGTGGCTTTATCAGATTTCTTTTAATATCTTAATCCCACTCACCAATTAATTTGGATGTTTTGCTATGCTTTTCCATTTGCAAGCTGCTACCTTCCCATCTTCATCCCATGTAAACCTACATTTGTCCATTAGTGAGTCAAAATTAACTAATAACTTTGATTCTCCTTTCCCACTAAAGTACCCCAAATGCTTTGCTTAATGTATCTCTCAGAAGATAAAAAATACCATTCTAAATAACCCTTGGATCAAACTGGAAGTTGAAACTGAATTTATAATTTATCTAGATATTAATGAGGAGAAATAATTTGTGAAAATATATTACAGTTAAAAATATGATTATTTGGATGAGGTAGGAAACCCACATACTCTTTATAACGTTGTTCCTACTAGAAATACTGTTCTTAGATGGAACTTGGAAAACCAGCAATATTTTTTTCCCTTCTCCCTATCCTGCACCTCCTAGACCCAGAATAGAATCCTTCCCAACTCTAATATACTTTCAAAGGTAAATCACAATGGTGGCCAGATCATAAAAGAAAGCAGAGGCTTTTTTGCACTTAAGTGCTCACATCAGGATGGCTCTGGCAGACTCTTCTTATGTTCTGAACATTCAATAATTTCAGTGTCTTTTTTTCCAGTATTAAGTTATGAGTTGCATGGCAAGATACAGTGGTCTCTAACTCTTTTAAAACTATTTTTCATAACATCAAAGAATAGCTCACAGCTAAGCAATCCTGTAACTGAGATTAAAGTCACAAGTTTCCTTTAAACTTTACTGGGAAACAAATACAAGAGGTGGCATACCATCTATTCTTCAGCTTTTGTGACACCTTGGGAGGAATAAAAGCCACACTTGTGGCATCTACACCATTAAGCAGCATTAATGAATGTTCACTCCAAGGGAGCACCTGTGCCTTGGTAGTGTCATTGAGAGCAGGGCTCTGCCACCATTATCAGGGTGACCAGGTTCAATCCCTGGGTGTCGATTCTATTTCTTGATGTAGTATGCAGAATAATGCCCTTCCCCCAAATGTCCACACCCTAATCCTTGGAACCTGTGTTATCTTACCTCACATGGCAAAAAGAACTCTGCAGATGTGATTAAGGTTATGGACCTTGGTTTGGGGAGATCATCCTGGATTATCTTGATGAGCCCATTCTAATCACATCAGTCCTTAAAAGTAGAGGACCTTCTGGGCTACAGTCAATGAAGGAGAGATGTGACAAGAGAAGAAGGATCAGGGAGAAGCCACATTGCAGGCTCTGAAGCTGGCCATGAGCCAACGGACACAGGTGGCCTCTAGAAAATGAAAAAGGCAAGGAAACAGATTCTCCCCAGAGTATCCAGAAGGGACTCAGCCCTGTGTGTTGGACTTTTAACCTACAGAACTATAAGATTAAAAAATCTGCATTGTTTTAAGTCATGACGGGTTGTGGTAATAGAAACCTAACACACCTGAGAAGGCAGTCAGTTAGGAGCTGGATGCTTACTCCCTTGGGCAATGGCCAGACTGCTTCATCTTATACATTGTAAATGTATTTAGAATATGCATCCTCTGTTCTCCCTTTGACATTGGACTAGCTTCTAAAGAAAAGTAGACCGACCACAAAGAATTTGGCCCAGTGAAATCTGTGGACACATTTCAAGGTTAAGGAACAATAATTGGCTATTCAGCTCTTTACATACACATGTGAAGTATCTGAGGCACCTGACCTCCTCATAAACTAGAAATTCTGTGAGATTGAGCTGTCTCAATAGCCCTGTGGCTAATCACCAAGAGTGAAGCTTCCCCATGAGGCTGGAGTCAGCTACTGAATTTCAGTTATTTTAAAATAGGGACCAGAAACCGATTTTTGGTCTCTTCAGAGCAAGTGGCTATTTGTTCAAGCCTAAACTGACGTGTGTTTTGGATACCAGTGTTCCTTTCCACTTGAACCTGTTATGACCATCAGTTTATATCTACCCTGAAATCTCAGCTCACTTGAAATTTTACTTATCTTGGAAAAGCTACATTTTTCAAAGTCATGGGGTCATTGGGAGGCTGGGAAGTGTTAATCACAATATCTGAATTTTTATTCTGACCTCAGGACCCTCTTATAACACTGAGGCAGATATTAGCACAGCTTCTTTAAAAAGCTTCTTTAGAAAAAAGGGCACACACAGCAAGACCACTACACACCTACTAGACTGACAACACTGAGTGCTGGTGAGGATGGAGAGCCTCACACAGGCTAATGAGAGTTAAAATGGCAAAACCACTTGAGAAAATGGACACTTTCTAGGAAAGTTAAATATACAGCTACCCTACATGACAGCATATGTCCATATGTCCATTTTATCTAAAGACTTAGATAAAATGTTCATAGCATTATTTATTTATAATAGCCCCAAGCTGGAAACTGCCCAGATGTCTATCAATAGTAACATGGATAAATAAATTCTGTATATTCATACAATAGAATACTGCTTAGCAATGAATACATTCAAGGTAATGATATATGCGAAGCATAAATGAGTTTTAAAACATTGTGTTGATCAAAAGAAGTGAGACACAAAAATATATCTATTGTATTTATGTAAAGTTTAAGAACAGGCAGAACTAATCCATGATAATGGAAGTCAGGAAAATGGTGAAAGTGTTATGTGTAGGGATATGTTCTACATCTTGATCTGGGTGGTGGAAATATATATATAAATGTAAAAGTTTGTATATATATAAAAATTCATCGAGCTGTAAATTTAAGGTTTGTATATTTTACTGGAGATACTCTACGCTTTTTATTTTAAAATGAACATTTTTTTCCCAAGGATAAATACTCCTTGTATATAATTAATCTTTCTTTACTAAGACCCCATGCTGTGGGGTTAGTATTTTTTCAGATGACTTTCTTTGTCTTTCAACTGAATCTCTGAATTTAAACAGATACCCACAAAACCCTCAAGGATCTTATAGTTGACTACTAGAAATATTTCACTCAATTTTCTGTACTACTTGATATTGGGAGCTGTTGCTGCCTTGGATGAAGACCGTCATCTCTCAACCCTTCCTCCGACCATGTTGTCACTTCACTTCTTTTGCAGATACCCAGCAGCACCTGAAATCTGGCCACATGGCATCTGTTAACTCTGGTCTGTGTGCTCTCTCACAATGACATCATTGTAATTTAAAAGATGTGTCTGGTTTGATAAATAACAAGGTCCTACTGTATAGCACAGGGAACTAGATTCAGTATCCTCTGATAAATCACAATGGAAAAGAATATACAAAGGAATGCATATATATGTATAACGATCACTTTGTTGTACAGCAGAAATTAACACAACATTGTAAATCAATTATACTTCAATAAAAAATAAAATAGAATAAAGGATGTGTCTGGTTGAAGGTCCTTTAGGAGGAAATGTATGCCTAATCTGAAAAGTAGTAATTTCTCAGAGGGAGCAGGAACGATTGGGGCTATGGAATAAGAAATGGGATGGCTCACACCACCTCTACTAGTACCTCCACCTACGCTTAGAAATGTCCCGTCCTTTAGGAAGGCACGAATACCATGAGGCTCGAAATACACATGTCCTTTCTGGTCAACTCATGACGCCAGAAGTTTGTAGAAAGAAGAACTTGTGTGCAGACGTGCTTGGTTTGACTATGAGTTTGAGATGCATGCGATCCTTTCATATTCATGATAAATCCACATATTACTTCTCTGACAGTCCTAACATTTAACTTATAAAGCCTAAATATAAGGACACTGAATTATCCTTAACTCTCTCTCTCACTACCATGGCTTCAATTATTCTGAGAACAAATTAAAACACAATCTTATTATTCTAATAAATGATCCTCTTCATTGACAAAAGAGAAACTCTTTGGATTATCTCAAATAGCTTCTAAAACATACTTCGATTTTTCTTTCCCCCAGCATTGAAAGGTTTGTTAGGATCCAGTATTTATAGGTCAATTTTCCATCCAAAGTAAGGTTAATAGCGATCATCAATATTGTTCAGAAAAATGGATTTAAGCTCTGTCTGATTTCTTTTTACCCTTTCCCTCTGCGTCTTTGTCAATCCATCTCCAGGCAAGTGAATTGCAGCTCCTGCCTAGTGAAATGGGAATGGTTTCCATGACAACAGCTTTTCGCTCTCCTAGTTAGAATCTAAGATTTGACTCCCGCAGAAATAAATCTCACCATGGGAATTGGTTGATTTTGTAAACGACTAAATAACTGTGCAATCATTTCCAGAGAAAAGCCTGTTAAAAGCTTGCATGAGCAAGGGTGGGTTATGTGAGGTGACTGCCGAATCTGCCGCTGACATCACGCAGACAGAGCAATGTGCAGGGAAAGGCCTGTTTGGAGCTGCAGCTCGCTGCGTGCTGCACCCAAGTGGGGGCTGCACAGCCTAGCCCTCCTGTGAATTTCAATGATGTTTTCATCCGAGGTAGAAGGAATAGATTTTAGAGCACCTCACCGCAAGTGACAAGTGTTCACCCCCAAATGTCTTTCCTCTTATTTCCAGAAACTATTAGTTCTTGAAAAGACGAGATTCCCGGAGCTGTTCTTAAGTATGATATGAATTTAATTGCTTATTATCTCTGTTAAAATAAGGTGCTGCTATTGTCCAAGAATACTCTTTTCTCTTTACCATCATTTCCCCTTTTTAGTAATCTTATTTTATCAATTAAAAATAATTTAAAATATATTATTTATTCTATATGTTAAGATATGTAGGAACATTTTCAGGTTTTTTATTTTCATTTCAAAACCTAACATGATGTTCAGAGTTTCAAATAATGTTTTATAAACATATTTTCCTAATAACATTTATACAACTCATAATGGTTAATTCTGATTTGTAAGAAAGAAATTGCCATTAATCTAGCAGTATATAATTAACAAAGTGAATTCCATTAATTCCATTCCTGAATCCATTAAGCCACACTTCCTTCTGAACCATGGGACTCGCTGCTGGAGCAGGAAGTTCTGTTGGAGTGAGGTGGTGTCCTCAGCAGAGAACTGAGAAGGGAATGAGTATGCAGCTTTGAATAAGGATGCTGATTATTCAAGACTGTGATGAGGACCCTCTGCAAAGTGTGAACTTGATAGCTAAATCAACCCCTCCCTCCCCAGCCTAATCTGCATTATGCTAAGTGGTTTTTAAATGTCATTGCAAGTGTTACACAGCAATTCCTCAGTATCCCACCCGTCATTCTCCCCACCCAGCAGAAGATAATTATGGCCAAATCTGGTAAAGTCTGCCTCTCCGTGCTGTGCACCTTCCTTGTCCCCTCAGCCTGTCCCCTGATGTCAATTCTCCTTCTTCCTCTCATAGCTTAGGAAGGATCGGATACCAGTCACTTAAGAATGATCGAATGATCGACCAAATATGCCATTATCCTGTCACTGAAATTCATTCACATTAAAATTTTATCTAAACCAAAGAGTTCCCTTGTAAATCTTTTATTTCTAGTTGTCAAATGAAAGACTTTGTAGTTAAGGGAATTTTTGGTAATGTTGAGAAAACTGGGAAGAATTTTGGTGAGAAAAGGGGACCTTGAGGTTACATTAGTTTTACAAATGTGCTGGCCACAGAGGCAAACCTGAAATGATCTTTTTAGGATAAAGTTTCTCTCCTCCCATCCCTCCGATTGGGCATCTTCCTCCTTAGGGTAAGAGCAGCCCTCTGAGGCCTTTGGAGGCCTGGTCCTATTGGCAGGTGTGGGTGGAGGAACTGGTGTCCCTTCATCGTGAGCCTTTCCCAGGAGCTGAGCCAAGCCTGCTCTGCTACAGACCTGCCTGCTTCTTCTAGACCTGGCCTCAACCTTCTCTGGGTGAACACAGGGTTGGCCTCCTCTTCTGCCACTTCTAATTACATATGTATCACACATATATATTCCCAGCATAAAATATTAAGCTCATGGTTAATAATGTTAACAGCTTAACTTGCTTATATGAGGTCCTAAAATGCATACATTGTAACTCCTATAGTGTTTTTACCTCTAAATTTCTGACTGAGAATGTTGTTACTAGAGTGAATCAGCTTTATGGGAATTGTCTACCTGAACTGTCTTATATTTAGAATATCATCTTCCGTCTATTTCTAGTTATATATTTAAAATGACAGAACTCTGGTATGCTGATGGCTAATTGATTAGAGTTAAGTATGGAGAGAGGAGAGGTGTTGGGGAAGGAAGAAACCAGAGTGGGTAGAATATGTGGTCTCATGGGCAGAGCACAGCAGAGACATCAAGCTGGTGGGGGGGCATCCAAGAGGGGAAGGCAGAGAATTGTGGGAACGATGGAGAGAAGAACAAGATAGAAATGTAGAAAGAGAAGATAGAGAACAAGTTAGAATCAAATACTAGACCATCTGGGGTAGTGTTGAAATGCCTGTTGACTCCTAAGCATTCTTGATCAATTCCATCTACAGAAGTTTTATGTGAAATTTGGTCAGGAAACCAAATATTAGGATTTATAACTTAGAGATCCTTTACCTGTTTTTATAGGATGTGCATACAGAGTTAATAGAACTAGGCATCTCACTAATTATATGACTACTTTTCAGTTCTCTGCTTGTAGAAAGAAACCAAGAAGCGGTGGTGGCTTTGAAATGTGTGAAGGAAAGTGGAACTGCACTCTCCAGAATTCCCTTTCCTGGATGTCCAGTTAGGGTGGGCCACAAGAGAGATCCTTGAGGGAGATTTGGAGTGGGGGAGGGAACTATCAGTCATTTGGTAACTTACACACATTGTCACTTATCTGCTGGCTCAACTAGTTGGCATGAGGCAGCCACTGAGCCAGCAATTGCTCCACCTTCCCCTGGACCCTCCAGCTTCTCCAATTCCTGGGCCAGGTGTGTGTGTGGTTTAGTTCTATGACAAAAGGCCCCAGATTCTGCAAGACACCTGCATCACATCACCAAGGTCAGAAGCAAGAAGAACTGACATGGGTTTCGGTCCGTCCTCATGAGCTCCAGCTTGTGCTTGTGTGTTTCAGTCTCCTCTAGTTCTGCCCTGTGGACTTCAAGTTCCAGGATCAGATATGAATTCAGATAACAGCCTTACAGAGACTGCTTAATCACTTCCTCCTACAATTGTGTGAGGTCAAATCCTTGTCACAAATCCCCTTGTCTGTCTAACTAACTAACTAACTAACTAACTAACTAACTGGCATATCTCCTAGTGGTTCTGCTTCTTTGATTGAACCCTGGCTGATATAGAAGGGAAAGAAAGATTTGAAAAACATTTAGTTCTAGAATAAGCAAATAAAGTCTTCTTTAATGCTAAGAACTCTGTGCGTATAAAAGTCAAATTAAAATGCAAACCAAAACCCATTGAGATACCATTTCATCCCCACAAGGATGAATATAATAAAAAAGACAGACAATAACAAGTGTTGGAGGATATGGAGAAATTGCAACCTCATACATTGCTGGCGGGCATGTAACAGGGTGCAGCCACATTGGAAAACAGCTTGGCAGTTCCTCAAAAAGTTATAGAGTTACCACATGACCCAGTAATTCCATTTCTAGGTATAAACTCAAGAGAATTTAAAACATATGTTTACACAAAAATTTGTATAGAAATATTCACAGCAGCATTATTCATGAAAGCCAAAAAGTGAAAAAAATCCAAATGTTCAACAACTAATGAATGGATAAATGAAATGTTATATCTATGCAGTATTATTGCTGAATATTATTCAACAATAAAAAGGAACGAAGTACTGACATATGCTACAAAATGGATGACCCTTGAAAACACTGCTAAGTGAAAGAAGCAAGATGCAAGAGGACACATGTTGTATGATTCTATTTCTATGAAATGTCCAGAATAGACAAATCTGTAGAGCCAGAAAGTATTATAGATTAGTTGTTGCCGGTGGCTGGGGGAGGAGGAAATGAGATTGACTGCTAATGGGTACAGAACTTCTTTTTGGAGTGATGAAAATATTCTGGAATTAGATTGTAGTGATGGTTGCACAAGTCTGTGAGTACTATACTAAAACCCACTGAATTGTAAACTTTGAAACGGTGAATTTTAAAAGGGTGAGTGAATTACATCTCAATAAAGCAACTGCTTAAGAAATCAATCTCAAAGTCTTTTTGATCAATGAAGCAGGGTTTCAGCTATATAAAATCTAAATAAAATTTGAAATGTAGGCAATTCTATTTTCAGTATAAGCTAATAGAAATCATGAAAGAAAGACTATGAGCCTTTGTTTCTTTCTTAGTAAAAATGGGATAATCATAGCACCCACGTCATCGAGTTGTTGTGAGGATTAACTGGCTCAGTATATGTACAATGTTTACAACAGTGTTGGCATATCTTAGGTGCCCAGTAAATCATTGGTTCTTATTGCATGAACACTATGGTACCACTGATATAAAGGTGGAAAACAGGGATACGTATATTTATAGTAAGACTATAAAGAAATGCATGGAGGTGATAAATACAAATTCAGAACAGAGTCACCTCTGATAACGGGGAAGGGAATGTCCCTGGGGAGGCACACACTGGGAGCATCATTTGTCTGGATAGTGTGTTATCTCTTGAGTCCTGTAGCTCAAACATCACCTCCCCTGAGATGCTGTCCTTGACTGCCCTGCCCCAGGTGAGACCATCAGTCACACTCAGACAGCACCTTCATCTACCCCTGCCTCAGCACTCATTCTTCCATGGCTGTGTCCCCACCGGAGCTCTTTGATGGCAAGGTCAGGCCCACTGGGCAATGGTTGAATATTGAGGAATGAACATAATGCTTAGAAATCCATCCTGTAGGATGATGAAATCATGGGACTGATTTGTTACCAGCAGTGTTGCAAAGTTAGGAATCAAGAGAGAACAATTAACACTCTGCAGCAGTTATTTGATTGGTAATTAATTAAAATATTCCGGATGCATCTAACATGTGCAAGGCACTGGTCTAGGCCCTGCTGTACAAACACAAACAGGACAAGGGACATAAGATCTAGTACAGGCAAGACTTGCACATATGATCTGTATCTGGTAAGAAAAATGGCCAAAGAAGGGTACCAACCAAATGCTATGGGAAAAACTTGAGAGATTCATTTTTTTTTTCCCCAAGTGAGAATAATGCAACACATTTTAGAGAACAAGAACTAAGCTTTCAATGGAAGTATATAGCTTTTAGCAACATTTCATATAAAAATATTTTCAATGGAAATACATAGCTTTTAACAAAAATTTATATTTCATTGTAATTTAAAGAAACACCTAAAAGAACAATCTATTTCGAATATATACGTTCTTATATAATTTATTCTTTTTAAAAAGTCCCCTTAGCTAATCTTATCATTGTACAGTCCATGCCTTCATTCAGGACTTGAAAGGTAATATTTTCCTTCCTGATTAATAGCTTGCTCCAAGATGCCATTTCTTAAATTTTACTCCCACAAGGCTCTATCGTTAATGTTAGAAAAATGAGTATCTAGCTTTACCAAATTAAATTCTCCAATTGTTGCACATGCAGAGGTTTTCAGGGTTAAACTGGATGTCTGGCAGCTTAGGGAAGGATCATCACATGGGTTTGACTGCAGGTGATATAGAGGTCGTGCAGCTCTGTCCCCGAAGGCCTGTCCTGAGAATTCTCATCTCACAGACTTTACAGACAGGAGCCACAGTCAATGTAACAGTCTAGGAAGAGAGCCACTAATGCTTTTCCCCAGTGAGAATGACAGCAGGGTGCTGAGCACGTCTTCCCTCATATTTTCAAGAGCCATTCTCAACAGAGCACTGTTAAGAAAGTTCATGCATTTGTCTGTCTGCCTGTCCATCCATCAAATCCTTCTACTGAGTGTGTCCTATGTCAAAGTCATTGGTTAGTTAGTAGGGACACAAAGACCAGCATGACCCCAGACTTCTCTGGAGAAGCTGGTGATCCAGGAGAGGGGGCAGGCACGCGAACTTACATAAATGCAAAAAAGTGTTATGGTGCTGTGAGAGGTGTGCGTCAGGCTACTGTGGACTTAACAGAATGCAGCGCCTGGTTCTACTTTGGGGGGTGTGGGTTAAGAGAGCGTCAGGAGGTAAAGCTCAAGAGCTGTAGCATTCCCAGTGAGCAAAGGCGTGGAGGGGTAAGATGGCCTGGCTTGGTTGGGAACTGTGAGCCTTTCAGCATGGCTGCAGCAGAGCAGTGAGGAGACCTGGTCCAGAGACGTCTTGATGCTTTCCCTGCTTCCTGTAGTAAGCAGAACCATCACTGATCAAGTTGTTGCTAAATTTCTTAAATGAGTAAGCACAGGCATTATTTTTGCTTTTATTCTGCTGGCTTTCAGAAAAGGTCGGAACTCTCAGCTCCTTAGCAGTATCATTTCCCTTGAACCCAGTGATACGCAAGGCAAGCCTGCCTTTAAAATCCACTGCAGAATGCTACTTACCCTGAAGTTTTAACTCTTTGATATATCATCATTAAAACAGTGTTCCACTACTTCAAAAAGCCTCCGAGATTGTTGATTTTGGCACAATCAACAAACGCAAAAGCAAAGCAAAGGGCTGGGTTGGACTCTGAATCCACAAATTAAAAGTCATCCCGTCTCAGTCTTATCATTTACGTTAACTTAGTTTAGTGTAAGCACCATGATGGGCTTTTCTTATTCTTTCATCAAGACTGAAAAGACTATACTGGGTCTCACTGTGACTTAGCAGCTAGAAGGTGTACATGCTGTGGAGCGCTGCCCTTCCTAATCCTCCCAGACACACTCATTACAGTGCTGCCAACATTGATCAGAGCAACTTGGGAATGGCCTTCAGGAAGAGGTGCCATCCTTTTTTATTTTCATTGACTCATTCAACACACACACACACACACACACACACACACACACACACACACACACAGTGAGCACTTACTCTGGGGTAGACACTGTTCTGTGTATTGGAACTCACTTGGTGAACAAAATGAGTTCCTGCCCTCATCGAACACATATTCTGCTGAGAGGCAAGAGAACAAAGCTATATCTGTATCTAATATATGACATTATATAGATATAGATCTCTATCTCTTTCTATCCATCTATCTATCCATCCATCTATCCATCTATCTCTCTATCCATGATGTCAGGTAGTGACAAGTGCCTTGAAGAAAAATAGAGTGAGGTAAGGGGAAAGAGAGGAGAGAGAGAAAGTGAGTGTGTACGTGGGCAAGTAGTGAGGGGTCACAGGGAGGGCCTTTCTCCGAAGGTACCCTTTAAACAGAGACCTGAATAAAGCCAGGAAGCAAATCATGTGACAATTTGGGAGAAAACCAACCCGCGGAGAGTGAATGTGTTTAGCAGGTGTGAGAAGTGTCAAAAAGATGAGCGTGGCTGGAGAGGGGTGTGGTGGGACAAGGGGAGTAGAAGAAGGGCTCACAGTGAAGGGCTAGGTCATGTAAGGTTTTGTAGGTAAGGAGTTCTTGAAGGTAACTGATGGAGAGCCATTAGACCAACTGATATTACCTGATTTACCATTTACATAAAATAGTTATTATAACCATATAACCACAGGGAACCCTCCCCGTGGAAGACTGTATTTTTCAAAGATGGCCGTATCTATATATTTATCTCTTCCTAGATGTACTTCTAACAACGTGACCCACGAAGAGAAGTGGTCTATGTTCCCTCTCCTTGAAGCTAGAGAGGGGCTTGGGATTGTCCCAATCATTGCAGTATGACAGAAGTGATCTTATGTGCCTTCCAAGGCTAGGTCATAAAGAGGATAAAGCTTCCTTCTGCTTTGCTTCCAATCTCTCTCTCCCTCTCTTTCTCTTCTCTCTCTCCCTCTCTCTCTCCTCTCTCTCTCCCTCCTTCCCTCTCTGTCTCCAGAGATGCTCACCTATAGGAACCCACCTGCCAGGTTGTGAGGAAGCCCAGACCCCTTGCAGAAGCTGATGCAGAGGAACTGAGGCTTCCTGCAAACAACCAGCACCGATGTGCCAGCCATATGCGTGAGGCTCCTTGGATATGGATTCTCCACCCCTACACAAGCCTTCAGATGACTTTGGTGCCAGCCAGCATCTGACTGCAACCTCATGAGAGACTCTGAGCTGGAATCACGAAGCCAAGCCACTCCTGATTCCTGACCCACAGAAACTGTGAGAGATGACGAATTGTTTTTAGTCACTAAGTGGTGTCACTAAGTGCTAGATCATGCAAGCCTTTGCAGGTCATGGTAAGGAGCCTGGATTTAATTCTAAGTATGATGGAAAGTCATTGGAAGGTTTTTAGTAAGGAACTGATATGATCTGATTTGCCAGTTACAAAAAATATTATCATAACCAGATAACTACAGGAAACCCTCTTTGTCCCTGAACATGTATCTATCTTTTCTCCTTCCTCCTGTCTCTTTATCTCATCTCTCTCACCTGTGCTCTCTCTTTAATGCCCCTCTCTCTTGTTGTTGCTCCTTTCCTTTCTCTCAGTTACTCGCATTCCCTCCCTCCTTGGCCTCCCCAGTGCCACTCAGAGGAGCTGTGATTCTCTTAGCCAAACCACCACTGTGGGGAAAGGATTGAAGAGGAATTTGGGGTGGGTGAGGTGAAGGCAGGCAGTTCTCACCTGGCAGGCCTCTGCTGCACATTGAGATTGAGAGATTTTTTACAGAAAACACCCAGGAAGAGATGCATTCACCTAACTTGCCAGTGTGGGTGTAATTAGCAGAGGAGTAGAATGCAAATAGCTAAATCATCCTAAATTTGGACTGTTAGTGAGGTATAAATGGAGGCTCCCTGAAGAAAAGATGGAGCAGTCAAACAATCCATACTTATGGTCTTTTTATCTAACAGGCACAATGATCCAGCTACTGAATTCTATTAATACCTTATGTGGCTTGTCATTAAATTAATTCTCTCAACGTGTATTTTTCCGAAATCATTAGTATGGTGGAAAAAAGGCCTATAAATGTTGTAAAGCAAACTGCCAACTCCCTAACACTTGAGGAGACACTTTACAAATAACAAAAGAGCCAAGGTCTGTGAATAAGATTAGGAATTGCTTTTTAGTTAATAAAGACTCTTCAAAACATTTTTACCCCCTGTTGTGTGTCTGCTGGAATTCCTCTTCTCAGGAGAATTAAATTTAATCATCAACAGTCTCGTCCCTTAGTATTTTGGCTATCGTTGCTATTAGCAACATTTAATTTGTGTTTAATCCCTATGGATTTGATTTTGAATGGGAAGGAGACAGTGATTCTGTTGCCTGAAGCAGCGTACTCTGATAATATCATCACTCTTCAAGTGATACAAGTCCCCGATTTCAAAGCAGAGTTTTGACATAGGCACAGAGGTTGCCAAGATTCTATAATTCAGTTTAGCGGCTGCCACTATGCACTCAGACTCCGTTACTTAAGCAGTTTCCTCTTTAACCCTCATTTTTGACCCCAGATACAGACATTGTTGGCTGTAAATCTCTAAGTGTTGAGAGTTAGGATTCACAGGTCACATCACTTTATTGATGCACAGTATAAGCCCCATACCTCATTCCTGACACTGATGGAGAGAACTTGTCATTTTACCATCTGTAGACTAAACAAACCAACAAAAAACTAAGAATTGAAAAGAATCTTGAAAAATACCTTGCACTAAGCACTCATTTCATATTTATGAAATGTTTTATTAATGATAATTAGATGAGCTTTATTTTAGGTACTCTTACACTATTTATCAGACTCTTAAGGGTCCCAAGATGAGTCAAGGTGTCAAGCCCATTTCCTCCCAAAGTCCTGAGGGAAATCATCTGTTTCTTCCTGGTACTTTCTTTTAAAGAGCTTAGTCTTTATGGAGCTGGGGAGGCTCTTATTGATGAGAAGCGATGCCCTGCACACACTGACAACAGGGGATGAGGCTTCATTCAATTCAAATGCAGAAAAGTTCATTCAACACTCAGTTTGTAGTTCATACTTCACACTCTTTGGGAGTGTCTCAGACACACAAGCTCAACTGCAAGATTGATCAGAACGAGTATTCTTAGGGATGAGAGGGGTTACAAATTATCACCTGAAGATAAAGACTATCAAATGTACAGGAAATATTTATGGGCAAAAATGAATCTACAAGCGTCCGCTTTCTTAAAATCTTTAATAAAAGAAGTTGTCAGTTTAATCAGCCATCATCTCTAAAGATAGATGAATGGTCAACCTGAATTTTAAAAATTCATTATCTTAAAATTTAGTAATTGAAGTCCAGGGACCATCACAGAATTAGTTCATCTTTCTCTAGAAAGAAGTTTGACATCATTTTGAGAGTATGATTTATGACTCACACAGAAAAGAAAGGATTAAACCTTATTTGTACTCATTCGGCATATTACTTTGAAGTTACCATAAGTTATTTCATTAGGTCTAAATGCCATCAATCCTAAGAAGCACCATCATTTTATGTTCCAATAAGAAAGAAAAGCATTGCCAGTTAAACTATGAAGCAATTGTTTTAAATCATATTGATTGTAAGTCATATCCTGATTGCAGAAATGATAAAATGTGAAAAAAAATGTGTGTGGTAGGCAGAATAATGGCCCCCAAACATGTCCACAACCTGATCTCCAGAACGCACAAACATGTTAGGTATTCATATAGATGAATACATGCAGATGGAATTAACGTTGCTAATCAGAAGATGGGGAGATTATTCTGGATTATAATCACAAAGGTCCTTGAAGTGGAAGACAGAGGCAGAAGAGTCAGAGGGAGATATGATTACAGAAGAATCGTCAGAGAGGAGCAAGGTTGTTGGCTTTGAAGATGGAGGAAGGAACTATGAGTGAAGAAGTGTGGGTGGCCTCTAGAAGCTAGAGAAGGCAAGGAAATAGATTTCCCTCTAGAGCCTCCAGAAAGAATGCAGCCCTGCTGACACCCTGATTTTAGCCCAGAGAGATCTGTATCGAACTTCTAACCTACGGAACTGTAAAAGGTAATAAACCTGTGATTGTTCAAACCACCAAGTTTGTATAATTTTTTTTTTTAGTGAGAAGTTGTCGTTTATTTTTTTTTAATTAATTTTTTTTTTTTTCGGTCGTGCGGCATGTGAGATCTGAGTTCCCCGACCAAGGATCGAACCTGTGCCCCCTGCAGTGGAAGTGCGGAGTCCTAACCACAGGACTGCCAGGGAATTCCTGAGTTTGTGTAATTTTTTATGGCAGGGATAGGAAGCTAATACAATGTACATCTTAGAATCCATGAATATAACTTGTACAAATTTGAAATTATAATATTTATATTTTACTAGATATATAAATTCGTGAGACTTATTCAATTGTTATTCATAAACAATTTTAGACAAGCCTGAAAAGCTTAATTATGCACTCCATTCCCATAGGGGACAACCTTCATTAGGATGTATAAATTCAGATAAATATGTTCAGGAACCAACCTCACTACTCAACATTTCACTTGTCTCTGATGTTTTGCTCACTTCTATTTATTACAGACGTGGAAAAAAACCCTTTACAATGGGACAAAGTAATGCCTATGCATGCATAATCCCTGATCCAGCTAAAAAATTAGAATATTCCAGAGTATTAAAACCTCTCTAACCAGACCAGACATTAGTTTTTAGTCAGTGAATCTTTATCATGTAATGGAATGAAAAACATTAATTGGTATTTATTTGGTTTCAAAAATTTTTAAATATCAAATTGTTTGTGTTAGCCCTCAGTCTAGCACATAATACATTCATTCTATACACATGTATAGTTTGCAACTGTACTACCTAAATCCAAAGCGGAATTTCTAAAAACAAAATAAACAAACTAATCTTTGAATAATCCCCAGCACCAGGTCTACTATACTCTAGATCCCAGATCTCATAATCTCATGTATAAAACCTTGACATTAAACAAACGAGTCCAACATTTTTCAGGCAATTTGGAAATGTCACCACACATGGGCACAGTGAGCTATCCCTCAGGGGGCACAGCACTCTGAATACAAAATAGATGACCTAAGCATTGGTTTGGAGCACCAGCTCAGCAAACCATCAAAGAAAATTATTATTTTGTTATTCTTATGTCATTATCCTTCGAGTTTCACAATTCCAGGAAGGATCTTAATTGTGGCTGGTCCAAGATCTTGTTTTTTCTGGCCAACAGTTTTTTTCTTTTTATTTCTTTGTTTCCTCTATCATTGTTGTCTTGTCATACATAATGCAATTTTCCCAACCCTTTCCCTGATCCTCTTCAAATCGAAGGTCAGTGTTTCCAGCTTCTGGGATCAAGAAGCAAATATTTATTACAGTGAAATAGAGATTTAAGGCAATATTTTGTACCTTAATATTCATCTGGCTTGGCTTAGCTTCTGCCCATCAGATAAAAAAATGAGTAAATGAACCCACTTCCCATTCATTAACAGAATCATTCTGGAGATGTTCATTTTTTGGAGCACTTATTGATAAGGCTCTTTGGGCAGCCAGCATGGGGTTTCAGACATATTATACCTGCATGGCCATTGATGCTGTGCTCTAAGTCTTCTGATCCTTATTTCATCACCCTAAACCCCCCACACACACTTTGACAGAAATTGCTGCTCACACTTTCAATGGAAAGCAAATTGCTTGGGTGGTCTCAACAGCAAATGACTGAGCTAATGAATTGTTCTATTACTGTTATTAGCCTGATTATTAGAAGTGCTGCTCATTTTACAGAATTGAAATGTTTCTGTTTTCTAAAATAACCCAAAGAAATTTACAAATATTCTTTTATCTGGCTTCAGGAAGGTTATAATGCAAGTCACACTATTTCCTCTTAAAGATGAAGGGATTTGTTTTCTGGTAAGTCATAATAATTAATATTATTAAAACTTGAGTCCCCTATCTTTTAGAGTAATATTCTATCTGCTAAAATAAAATACATTAAATTAAAAATACTGCTTTGTCATATTTGAAATGTTTTTCTTAGATTTTATCTTTAAAATCTGCTTGTCAACTGTTCATTTGTGACCCACTGAAAATATGACATACAGTACATGGGCAGAATAGCATTGCACATCAGAAAATTTCAGAAGGTATGAAAATCATGTTTTATTTTTGTTAAAAAACCAAAATCATGGTCTTTTAATCTGAATTTATTCATCTTTCTTCTAGTAGTATAGTCTGTTGACTAAAAAATCACCAAGGTTAAAAATTCATAAATTAAAAAAATTCTTTTGAGACCAAAACAATTTGTACAGGCTAAACCATCTCTCTGGAATTCAGTAAGAAAGAAGAGGTGGGTTGGAAAAGATGCTGACAGAGCCAAGTTGATACGCAAGGTTATCCGCTAAAGATCAATTCAAGATAATTTACTCAGAGGAGAGAAAGTTGGGCCCTGATTCCAAGACAATTTACTCTGATTTTAAATTAAATTCTAACAACCTTGATTATTTTGTTTCAAAGTCTATGGCTCATTGAAAGTAACGTTTCTATAAACAGATTACAGCAAGAGACAACAGTTGATAGCCTAGTAAAGAGACTTGAAAAACAAGTGAAAATGAAGAAAAGTCCCATGGTGATCTAGGGCCCTGGGCTAGCACATTTCAACCTTCCTCAGTACGGCTGAGAGGGTCCTGGACTTACAGCACAACACAGTCTTGCACTGGAACTGAGAGCTGAAACGCTAGTCTAGTCCAGACATAACCACTTATTATCTGAGTGCCCTTGAGCTAGTTACTGAGGTGCTATGAGTCTCACATCCACCTAATGGGAAGAGTTATTCCTGCGTTGCCTATTCTATCAATGTTACAGGTTGGGAAGACTAAATGAGCTCACGTATGTATTAGGTTATTGATTCAGCTGCATGTGAATTCTTTCCATGAGAATAAAGACTGTATTTCTTAGCCTCTGGGTGTGGCCCTAGAACTAACTCTGGCCATGGTGGTGGTGAGAATGCAGGTGTGGTGGTGAGCAATCTTGGGCCGTGAGGATGATGGCAGCAAGACCAAAGGGACCTACATTCCTGATGACTCCTTCAGCAGAACAGGTACACTCAGCTCAGACTTTTATGCCAAAGAAGAAAATTTCCATCATGTTTAAGTGCCTTCAATTCAGCTGCATGTGGTGTGTCTCTATCACACTAAAACTGAATGACCTATGCCCTGAAAATTCTGGATGGGATTGTTATAAGATGTTTGAAGAATAAGAAAAATGTTGCTGTTTCTTAAGCTTAAAAATTATACTCTTAGCTCTCCACATACAAGTAAGAATTCTTGTGATGATTTGCATTTTTCTTCGGAGATCGTAGTAGGAAACAAGGATTTTGGGACCCATGGGCTGACTGCACAGGTCTCCAAGTTCTGTAGGGCAGGTCAGAATGTGATTGTTTGTTTTTTTAAATAAATGTATTTATTTTATTTATTTATTTTTGGCTGCATTGGGTCTTCATTGCTGCCCGCAGGCTTTCTCTAGTTGCGGCGAGCGGGGGCTACTCTTCGTTGTGGTGCGCGGGCTTCTCATTGCGGTGGCTTCTCTTGTCACGGAGCATGGGCTCTAGGCGCATGGGCTTCAGTAGTTGTGGCACATGGGCTCAGTAGTTGTGGCTCGTGGGTTCTAAAGTGCAGGCTCAGTAGTTGTGGCACACGGGCTTAGTTGCTCCGCGGCATGTGGGATCTTCCCGGACCAGGGCTCGAACCCATGTCCCCTGCACTGGCAGGCAGATTCTTAACCACTGAGCCACTAGGGAAGTCCCCCAGAATGTGTTTTTAAGGAAGAAGTGATGAAATGGAGGCTAATTTGGCTAGGCCTAGGACCAGCCCAATATTAGCCCAAAGCCCATCCTCCCCATAATGGTTTTTGGGAAATCAGCTCTTTCCTCCAAGGAGGGAAACAGTGGAGCACAGAAGATCAGAGATGAGAAGAAGGGCTGGGGTTTTTCATTTCCCCTAAACACTACTTCTATAACTTTGCCTGATGTTACCATGGTTACCACATGACTTTTGAATTAAGTTCTACAGAAAGAGCAGTTGTGGACACCATAAGCATAGCGTTTACCCAGGTGCCTTCGTTAGTAATAGGAAATTACAGGCCATCTGCTAAAAATACATGATGGGGTAGTCTTGTCTTTCAACATTTACTTTCGATTGTTCACCACAAATTGGGGACATAGAATTGGGGGCACAATGAGAAGAATGGGAAAAAATACAGCTTTACTAGGGAATTTAATATTCCTCTAGCTACAGATATCAGTGCAGTTTCTTTAGAATACTGGTTACTAGCAAGGCTCTAAAACCAGGTTCCAAATAATTCATTAAGCGGAAAATGTGGAATAAATTCTGTAAAAGAAATGTTTTGTCCCAGTTTCAAGATTTTTATGGCTCTTTCACTCAAAAAAAAATTCCACTAAACTGGAATACACAGGTGAATCACCTCCTGCCTGGAAAACTTCGGAATTTGTAATGGGTTTTCTAGCTTTCTGTTTCTTTCTTCTATAAAGAAAAATGCACTTGACTGGCAGGATAGTCTTCAGAAAGCATTTTTATCATATTACTTACCTGTCAAGAGTCTAAATATTATTATTTTGTTTGGTCAATTCTCATTCTCTAGACTACCCTTCGAAGTCCTATATCAGCCAATCTTCCTGTTACCACCTTGCCAACCTCTTTATTCCTTCATTACTTCTTAGGTCAACATCATAACATTCTCTGCACATATCATACTTTTCTTATTTCTTATAGAACCATACAGTATATGTTCTTTTGTGTCAGTTGCTTTTCCTCAACATCAAGTTTTTGAGATTCATTCGTTCTGTTGCATGTTCATTCCTTTGTGTTGATGAGTAGTAGTCCACTATGTGGATATTCTACAATTGTTTATCCATGCTCCTATTCATAGACATTTGAGTTGTGTCCAGTTTTAGGTTATTATGAATATGACTACTATGAATATTCTTGCACAAGTCTTTTGTAGACATATGTTTTCATTATTCTTGGGTAAATGCCTAAGAGTGGTACTATTGATTCATAGTGTAATAATGATCAATTCATTATTGATTCATGTTTAAATCTATGAGAAATTGTCAGCTTTCCAAAAATCATTTATTCGCCCACCAGTGATGGATGAAATTTCTAATTGCTTCATACCTTTGCTAGTATTTGGTATTGTCAGTCTTTTTAATTATATAAAAATTATATAAAATATAATATAATGTAAAAAATAATTATAATGTATAATATAATATAAAATGGTATCTTATTTTGGTTTTAATTCACATTTATTTAATGATTAATGATGTTGAGTACTTTTTCATGTGCTTAATGGCCATTCCTCTATTTTCTTTGGTAAAGTATCTATTAAAGTATTTTGTCATTTTAAAATTGGGTTGTTTGCTTTTTGTTGCAGGAATATATATACCAGATTCAAGTTCTTTGATATATGTTTTATTTTTTCCTAGTCTACATCTTGATGCCTTTTGATTTGTAGAAAAATTTAAAATTTTGATGACATTAATTTATATATTTTTTCTTTTATGGTTAGCACTTTTTGTGTCCTCTTTAAGAAATTTTTGCTTTTTCAAAACTGAAAATATATTCTTCTATGTTTTCTTCTAGAAGCTTTACGGTTCCAACTTATACTTTTAGGTCTATGATCCAATTCAAATTACTGGGAATATCCCCAATTCTTTCTGAAATATTTCAAGAAATTTATTTCTGCCTTCTCATAGGGAAACTTAATTCTCACTCCCAAAATAGTTGTCTTCATACTTTGTCTTATTACATGAGAAAAAATACTGAAGGAGGATAAAGTAATTAGGCTTCTATGGCAAACCTGTTGGTGTATCTGACCCACATCCAGCCATCCAAGGAAAGTTCCCTGAGCTCTGAAATAGTGAACTATTCTTTATAATTTTCTATATTCTTGCCAAAGAATCACTTATAGATGAATAGATTGCACTCCCATATCTAAATAAGGATTTAAAAAATAAGACAGCTCACACAATATGCAAGAGGAATTCAATTTTTAGTGGACAAGGTTCTAAAAAAAAAGACGGAGGATACGGAACAAAGCTTTTCTATTGAGATAATTGAAAGGAAAAAGAAGCCTTACCTCTGGAAACTTTAAAAAATTCATATTTAATATGGAATCAGAATTACTTTTTTGAGATTACTTAGGTTTCAACTCATTTTTTTCTAACAGAGTATTTGAACAGCTCTTACTTTCATTTAAGAAAGAATTGTTCTCTTTTGAAAATGTATTTGCATTTGCACTGTTTGCTCTTAAAAAGCCCTTTTCCCTAAATTGCTTCACAATACTGCCAAGTGACACTATGAAATATGCACAAAATCTGATGACTTGATAGGCAGATGTACAGTGTAGAGAAAGCAGAGGTGGCAAATCTTTTCTAATTAGCACCTCTGGGCCCCAAGGAAAAGCAGCTTATTTCAGAATTAGGGAGTTTTTAGTATCTGTGAGTTAAAAAAAAAAAAAAAAAAAAAGAAAGAAAGAAAGAAAAGAAATTTAAAAGACAAGTGAGTAGGGCTTCCCTGGTGGCGCAATGGTTGAGAGTCTGCCTGCCAATGCAGGGGACACGGGTTCGAGCCCTGGTCTGGGAAGATCCCATATGCCGTGGAGCAACTAGGCCCGTGAGCCACAACTACTGAGCCTGCGCGTCTGGAGCCTGTGCTCCGCAACAAGAGAGGCCGCGATAATGAGAGGCCCGCGCACCGCGATGAAGAGTAGCCCCCGCTTGCCGCAGCTGGAGAAAGCCCTCGCACAGAAACGAAGACCCAACACAGCCAAAAATAAATAAATAAATAAATAAATACTTAAAAAAAAAAAAAAAAAGACAAGTGAGTAATAAGAAGGCAGACAACTCAATGGAAGAGTGGGCAAATTACTTAGCTGATTACATGTAAAAGAAGATATTAAAATGACCAGAAAAACATATGAAAACCTTCTCAATACCATTGGCTATCACAACACTGTGATACTGCTATAAATGCAAAGACAATTAATAGCAAGTGTTGGTGAGAATGAGGGGTGCTGCTGGTGGGAACGCACTACGGCACCGCCACCTGGTAACACTGTTTGGCAGCATGGACTAATGGTGAGCTTACGTGTACCCTATGACCCAGCAGCTCCCTTCCTAGGGATATAACACACAGAACTGCTTACGAGCGTACACCCAAAGACATGTACTATAATGTTTACAGCTGCACTACTCGTAATAGCCAATACCTGGAAACTGCCCAGATGTCCACCAATGGTAGAATGGATACATTGTGGAATATTCCTAAAACGGAATACTATAAAACAATGAAAATGAATGATTTAAAACTACATGCAACAATACGAATGAATCCAACAAACATAAAGATAAGCAAAAAAAAAAAAAAAAAAAAAGCCATGCTGGAGTGTGTGCTGTCTGATTACATTCACGTGAAATACAAAACCAGGCACAATTAATATGCTGTTAGAAGCCAGGATACTTGTACCCTTGGCAGGGGCAGGTGCTAATTACACAGGTGTGAAAATTCATTGAGTTGTACATTCACCATTTCTCCACTAAAACTTGCTGTAACGTTTCCTTTTTTTTTTTTTTTGCAGCTGCAGGCTCAAATAATTTTAGAAGTAATTTCAGAAAACTTGCAATCTGGCACTTCCTGGGTCTGACATAAAGCAAAAGCATTAACAATGAGTGGTGGTGTGCTGGAGCTGGCTTGTTCTGACTCTCATCCCAGCTCCAAGGTCATTGCTTTCACATCAGGATAGCTTGAAGTCAGATATGGCAAATCCTACAAATCAGGGCTTTACATTTTTTTTTTCCGGTGTGCCACTGAATCACAGCAGTGATAAATTTCTTCTGCATAAATAATAATCACTTGAAATTGAAGAAATTTCGCATCTAAAATGAACATTCCCCTTAGAAGATTAGCACCAGACTGGCTCTTGCACTGAGATAAGGAACTCCACATCAAGACTCAAACTTCAAAATCCTCATGGTGGGTAAGGGAGAAGGCAAAAGCACATTTACCCATTTTCTTTTCACCTTTTATCTCTCTCAATCAAATCTTCTCATTTTACAAAGTAAATAATCAAAGCAGCTTTTTTATTCCTTTTTGACCACCCCCCTCCGCCCTGCCCTTTTCTTTCTCGGCAAGGAGGTGACAATGAGTGTCATCTGTAGACAGGGGTCATTACAGACCCGCCAGTGGGTTGTCCCGCCCAGGATAGAGAAGCAGAGGTCAAAGCTGGGGGGCGCGTGCTCCCCTCTCCCCACCTAGCTGCCTCTGCCCATTCCATCCTGTGCTGTCAGCCTCCCTCTCACACGGCTCTGGAACCCCTGGGGCACTTCCAAGGCCAGGGTAATAGGAGGGGAACGGAAGATGCTGCAGCTACCCGGTCCATCTTCTTTTGATCCACAAATATTGAAGCCCCAACTGAGAAACTTGAAACACTAGGAAAATTAAAGGGTCTCTTCACAAAGGCACAAGCAGCAGGCAACAGACGGTTTTATCCAAGAAACTCTTGTCAGGAAATGAGCCAGAGAAACATCAATAAATCTAGATCCCAATTAAATTTGGCACTGAGGGTGACTCTAGCTCTCATCTAATCTTACATCCTTATTCTATACATAAGAAGCTGGATGTCCAGAGAAGCCAAGTGGGTTGCCCAAGAGGTAGACCCAAGGTCAGAACAGGGGCCTCTAACTCTGTGTCTCTTGCTTTTTCTATTCATATTGGTACTTGGTTGCCACTTTCATAAATTCCTGATGGATCCCTCCCCAACTCTTTCCCCCACTCTTACTCCATGTTAATGTTTCTGAATTTGGGATGTACCTTGTAATTCTTTTTAAAGTTCTTTTTCTTGTTTATCATTTTTTTCCTAGAAATAAATTAAAGCCTGTTATTAACTTGTTGATGTCCTGGAATCTAGGCAATGTAGATTTACAACAGATATTTACATTTGAAAAATATATACCGGAGATTTCTTTGTAGGAAATGTTTCTAGTACATTTAAAATATGATTTTGTTGGGCTTCCCTGGTGGCTCAGTGGTTAAGAATCCGCCTGCCAATGCAGGGGACACAGGTTCGAGCCCTGTTCTGGGAAGACCCCACATGCCGCGGAGCAACTAAGCCCGTGTGCCACAACGACTGAGCCTGCGCTCTAGAGCCCGCGAGCCACAACTACTGAACCTGCGTGCCACAATTACTGAAGCCTGCGTGCCACAACTACTGAAGCCCGCATGCCTAGAGCCTGTGCTCCGCAACAAGAGAAGCCACCACAATGAGAAGCCCGTGCATCGCAACGAAGAGTAGCCCCTGCTCGCCGCAACTAGAGAAAAGCCCGCGTGCAGCAACAAAGACCCAACACAGCCAAAAATAAAATAAATAAAATAAAACTAATTAATTAAAAAAATTTAAAAAAATATGGTTTTGTTTACATGAAGTTTTCAGGAACACATGCCCACTTGGGGCTGCATTTTGGAAGCAGTCCTTAGCAGCTTGTTGCCTGTCAATCTTTTTTTCCATTTTTGCTGTTCTCCGTGAAGTCATGGCCCGAATTCCTCACGAACACCCAGAGGTGAGTGAGAGTCAGGAATCCTTGGAGCAGCCACTGGGGAAGAGCAGACGGCAATGTGGATGGCTGCGCTACCCTCACTCTCAAGCCTTTGGGGAGAGGGGTCCGATCTATCTGAATCTCTCACTGCTCTTGGCCAGCTTCTGACTAACCCAATGTGATGATTAATTTTATGTGTCAGCATGACTGGATCACAGGTATTTGGCTACACATTATTTCTGGGTGTGTCCGTGAGAATGTTGTGGGATGAGATTAGCATTTGGATTGGTAGACTGAGTAAAGCAGATTGCCCTTCCCAGTGTGAGCAGGCATCAGCCTGAGGGCCTGAATAGAACAAAAAGGTGGAGGCAAGGAGGATTTGCTCTCTATGACTGACTGCTTGAGCTGGGACCTTGCTCTTCCCCTGCCGTCAGACTGGGAATTACACCATCAACTCCCCTGGTTCTAAGGCCTTCAGACTCAGAGTGAACTCCATCACCAGCTTGCCTGTGTCTCCAGCTTGTAGCTGGCAGATCATGGGACTTCTCAGCCTCCAATTGTGCGAGCCAATTCCTAAAAATAAGTCATATACATATATGACTTATTATTATTTCCTGTCCTATTTAACAGGTAACAATAGCTCACATTAATCATGCACTTATTCTGGTCAGGCTCTGTTCCAAGGGTGTTGTATCTACCATTCCTTTCATCCTCACAACAATCCTTGGAGATCGATCTGATTATTATCTCCATTTTACAGATGAGAAAACCAAGGCACAGAGAGGTCAAGTAACTTACCCAAGTTCATGCAGTTAAATGGTAGAAAATCTAGGGTTTAAACCCAGGCAGTCTGCTTCAAGGTCCGTGTTCTTAACTCCTCCATTGTGTTGCCTGAATAATAGCAGACCCAAGAACAGAACACAGCTCTTCTGGCCCTATACTAAATTTTCTGGCCCAGTACCATGCAGGCAGTTCCACTACAGCTTTATCATGAAAAGGCCTCTTCAGCTGGGCTCTAGTCCTTTGGTTCTAACTCTCGTTACAGCGCTTGCTATAAAAGGGCTTAACCAGAGACTAGTTTTTACATTCCGCCATGCTCATTCTATTTCCTGTTTCTCCTATTTTATTGTCTGTTACCTGAATTCCTGCTGTGCATCTCAGATTCTTCTAGCTTATATATAGTTTTAAAATGCTTGCCATCATTTGCTCTCAGCCAACAAGGCATTGATGTGGCAACTTCACAATGGCATACATGATCAACTGCTTTTAGGAGTGGGGAGGAAGGAGTCTCATGTTTCTGGTAGGTGACATGGTGGCCTCAATAGGGTATTTTAAGGTTTGAGGTAAGGTGATCATGAGCTGCCAGGCGTTAGTCCTGGCCCTGAGTCTCAACTTCAACATGCATGAAGCCCTCCTAACCCAGTTATAATGATGACCACTGTTAAATCAAGGAAATAGTTCATGGTGGAAAAGACACTGATGCGACATCACATCTCATAGCACAGTTCACACAGCATATCCTGTTCTAGCAACAACTGTTCCGTGATCTTTGTTTTAATACATTACAAGAACCAATTCTTCTCAGAGGTGCTTGGGAGTTAAAATGGTCACACGCCATTATCTGTGTAACCATTATCCACTCCTCTTTCTGGGTGTATAAAAGTGCTTTGTTTCTATGATCAAACTGAAAATCTCCCTCATTGTATGAATTTCCCCAGTTGAGCAGCTGAATAAACCCAGATCTCAGTGCTGGCTAAACAGCCAGTGGTCTCACGCTACACCATCAGTATCCTGAACTTGATTCAACAGCAGTAAGGTCCTCACTCAGCCCACACTGGGCCTTGAGGAAGTTACAGTGAGGATTGAGCTCTGAATACAGACCATCTTATTCCTTAGCATGGCTGGGAAGATTAAAGAACAGTAGGCACGTAGTGGGTTTAGTAGACCACTGATAAACACAATTTAATTCCTGCAGAAAATCATGTGATACGAACAAATACTAAATGAAATTAGTTTTCAAATCTAATATTTATGCAAATTTAATACCAATCCCTTCAGATATACTAACTATAGAATTTCTCTAAAAACACTGGATTAATTTTTGATGGCTGTATCTCACAATAATAACCTTTTATACATAGTTTTAGAAAACTTAATAATTGACCATAACCCAAAAGCCCTCATAACATGCAAATTAAATAATGTAAATTGTAAATTGATGACTTTGTTCTTATAAAAGTAAATATAAGACCTAAGGGAGTGAAATTGTAATATAATTGAACTATTTGGCTCCACTCAGAAGAGAGTAATTGACCAGTCTTTGGCTAGCCTCCAAACTGGGTAATAATCTTCTACCTACTAATTCATTCCTTCCCAGTTTTGCAGATAAAATTTATAAATTATTCTTTAATTCCTGCCTTCAATGTAAGCAGAGCTTCCAGGTTCTACTAAATAGCTGCCATATTTCATTTTGGTGGTGGCTATAAGTCAATGGATTCTGTGTTTGTATTTAGTTAAATCATTTTATGGCATGTTTCAAAAGAAAAGTGTTATGTGAGTTCATTTTTATACAACCCAGATATATATGTTGGAATCTTATTTTAACATTACAGGTGATTGGCCAAGTACATTACAGTAATCTTTTGCTCGGATCAGTGCCGGCCCTGCAGCTGCTACCCACGTGGTATGAGCTGAGGAGCTGTCAGCACTGGGACGTTTACTGGGAAGGAAGCCAGGGCTGGGAAAGTCAGTGTTAGGTTGGAGGCAGAGGGTGCACAGGCCAGATGGGCTGGGCAGAGAGACTCCCCGGAAGTTGCTATCAAGGGTCTGAAGCTAGATGAGCAGACTGGAAACACACTGGTCAGAGCAAGGCATGCAGATGGCTGGAGGGAAGGTACATACATTGAAACCAAAGCTGGGTCCGCAGACAGGTGAGCAGAAACGAGGAGATTCACAGGAGACCACAGCCAGGGGCGGGGGGAGGGGGGGTAGGAGTAGAAAGGGGTGGCGGCCAGTAAGGTGCCAACAAAGCTGGCAAGCAGTGCACCAGAAGGGGGAGAGGAGCAACAGGAGACTCTTTTGCGTCATCTCATAAACTTCTTTTGTGCTTTTGGCCAGGGCGGGAGCCAATCAGGGGACAGCCATGCTGCAATGCAGCAGTTCTCCCCGCGAGAGGGACAAAGGAAAGCCTGTTGCCTACAAATTCTTCCTTTTCCAGCCTTTATGCTGAAATTCCTACCATTAGATCGATGCTTTGAGCAAAGGCACTATCTACTGAAGGCAAATGTTAAAAAAAGACTATCATTTATAATGAAGGAACATTATTCAATAGTATAGACATATATAATTTCCCCTTAAAGACAGAACAACAAGGTTAAGGTAAACTTTGATAGTTGTAGTCATGGAGTGTGGGAAAAAAAACTGTGATTATGCTTGTCTGGGGGCACGAGAAGGCCTCCAAAAGAGAGAAAAGGTGTTTCAATTGAGCTTCACACGCATGTGCGTGCAAACACACACACACACACACACACATACACACAGAAGCAACTGAAAATAGGTCCTTGGTTGTTCAGAATAATTAATATAAGTTCTGAGAAATCAAAGGCATTTTTGGTAATACATACTGTACATAATTTACTGAAGTGCTCTGGGATTTATTTCTCTGACTTTTGAGGGGGTTGGGCAAATGATCCCAATTCTATCATTTTATAACTCTCAAATGTAGGGGAAACGTCCACCACTTAGACACCCTGAAGTGACTTTTTTGAATACCACAATGGTAACCTGTAAGTAACAGAAACCACAGAACCACTGGAACTTTATAATATTGTACTAAAGTGAACTCCATCACTAAAGTCAGGAGGAGTGGAACTTGAGGTAAAGAGGAAGCACAGCCATCATATTCAGGGATTTTGATAACGAAATTATTTCCTCCCCCTGCTTTTGGATTTTTCCATGTTTCCTATTTGTCATGAGCCAATCCTGGTAGAGCTTATCCGAGCTCTGCTTCAGAACTGGCTGATAGAGGTTACTGGGTAAGGAAGCAGCAGTAGGTCCTGGTAGGCCAGTCTTGACAAGTTTTTTCTCCCACTCATATCTGTGTCAGCTTTTTATTTCCTGTGTCTCTGAGAGATGAGAGGCTCACATCTCTGTTCCTGTCATTCAAAAAGTGAGTAAACTTCAGAATATATAAAGAATTCTTACAACTCAACGATAAAAGAGAAGTAACCCAATTTCAAAATGGGTTAAGGCTTTGAATAGACATTTCTCTAAAAAAGATATAAAGATAGCCAGTAAACACATGGAAAGATGTTCAACATCACTAGTCATTAGGGAATTGCAAATCAAAACCACAATGAGACACCCGTTCACATCAACTAGGATGGCTCTAGTCAAAAAGCCAGGCAATTACAAGTGTTGGTGAGGATATGGAGAAATTGGAACCCTCATCCATTGCTGGTAGGAATGTAAGATGATGCAGCCTCTTTGGAAAACAAGAATCAAGGATATTCTCAATGCTGGAAGCATTAATTTTCTCTTTGGCTTGCTGTTTTTTTAAATTAATGTAAAATATTTGTGTGTTGATTTGCCAATTAATACCAATATTTATTAATATGTTTTTTAACCTACATAGCAGGACCTTACTGCCAAGTCAAACTCTTCCACAAGATGTCTATATACAGTGACCAGAGCAACCATTCTTAGTTCAGGTGGAAAGGTGCCATTTTTGAATGGTAAGGAAATGGTAGTTACACTCTGTACACTTGCTTATCATGTTTGTTAAAGCTAGCCTGGAAATTCATTGCTCATACAAGTTCCTATATTCTGTATTTTTTGTTCCTCCAAGTAGAATGTAGAGAAAATTTTATTAAATTCTGAATAATATTTTAGTTCCACCAACGGCAGATTTGCTTCCATAATGGCAGAAGGTAGCCAGATAACATGAGCTGAATGTAAACATGGAGCTTCTTCACATTGCACTGACTGTGTGCTAAAAGCTGTTTATCGTATTTCCTTGCTGAGTCTGGGCCAGATGATTGATGGTCAATAAAATCAATAATAACTGCTTGTTAAAAGCACCACAGATTTATCTGTGCCGTGTAAGATTTATTAGATTGGATGGAAGTCCTATATTACATTTGATTTTATGTGACTAATGCTCTTGGGATAACATTTCATAGATGTGGGGGTAGGGATGGCATAGCACAAGTGACACCATCTTCTCAAGTTCATGAATTCGTGTGTCTGGGTGATGGCATAAATACGCTCAGTAAGTAGCACTATGTAACGGACACACATCTATAGTAAAATCAGCTATTGATTATTTGCACTGATGAAAAGAAATTAAAGTACAGATGATCAAAACTGGTAGATTATGTTATAAAGTCACTTCCCTTTGGCTTTGGGTGAGTTATAATTATAACTGAATCTGTGTATATCTGACCTTCTGAGCATTTGCTCCTTACAAAATCAAAAAGCCTGTTATGAAGACCTGCCTTAGGTAGAAACTGTTTAATCCCCCACGTTCACATTTACTTCTCTCTGCAACTGGCTTTGTTCAGAGACTAGATAATGTCTTAGACTGATATACAGCACAGGTCAGAACAGCACGGCCTTCTCGCAGGCTCTTCCTGGAGCGTGGCAGAGAGTGATAAGTGTTTGGTGTCAAACAGTTGCTTCTTAACATGCAAGCTGCAAGGAAAGTAAGAGTAAAGAGAGAATAAAGAAAAATCTCAGTAAGGCTGAATAGATGCTATCTGGCTGGAAGGTCAGCTTCAATGAATAAATGAGCAGTAGATGAGGATTAACCATCTATGTGTACTGCCTAATGACAGAAGGTAGTTATTCCCACACCAAAGCACAAGGTTCAGCATTCTACTTCCCAAGCTAATTTTTTAAGGAACAGTTTCTTCTTTGATCAGAGCTTTTAGGATAAAATGTGCAGTTCTGGTTCTATGCAAGGCTTATGAAAAACCATTTTATTTGGTTGTGCTTTAATCCATTCTTAAACAATAGGCTTTTCCAGGTCACATATTCCTTTTTATATTTATGGTAAAAGGCAGGTTAGGTCTTTTCCTGAACAGGAATACACATAATTTTTTTTAACCATCTTGGCAAAAGGTGCAAGAAAAAACTGAAAGTAAACAGAATTAATAACTGCTTACAGGTTTGAATGCATTTTTATGTTTTCCAGGATAGACTTATAAATGTTTTAGATTTACAGAAATATACTTAAAATGCCAAAAAAAATCTACTTGTTCTTTTATATCATTTCTGCCTATAAATTTTAAGACGATTATTTTGTTAGAAGAGGACAATGAATCCCTGGCTGAGCTGATAGAACCTTACTGCCTATCTGTCGCTTGCTTGGTTCTGACAAGGCCGAGGTATCTAGCACACTTCCGATGATCTGGTCTACGGAACACTCAACATACTTGTCTCTCCCTTCCCTCTACCCCCTATTTTCCTCTTTAAACTTATTTTGTCACAAGGGGACTTAGGAGACAAATGACTTTTAATTTCTCACTAATTTTCATACATGAGAACTAAAAGATCTCAGTTATGTCATTGAATTTATAAGACCGTAAAACTGTGCTTTGCAGTCATATGTTTCCTGGGATTATCAGAAGGTAGGACAGAAAAGCAGTTCGACACAGGAGCTCTGGAGTCAGCCTGGATTCAAACTCTGGCTCTGCCTCTTACAACCGGTACGACTTTATAACCTTTAAAGTCCCAGTGCCCCAGTTTTCTCACAGGAAAATATGTGAATTCTGGAGATTAAATGAGAAAGTGGCTAGAAAGGGCTTAGAACAGTGCCTCGCATATAGTAAGTGCTCAATACATCTTTTTTTAAAAGAATAATTTATTTATTTTATTTTAGGCTGCATTGGGTCTTAGTTGCGGCACGCGGGCTCTTCATTGCGGCGTGTGGGCTTCTCTCTAGTTGCGGCCTGCAGGTTTTCTCTCTCTAGTTGTGGCACGCGGGTTCCAGAGCACGTGGGCTCTGTAGTTTGCGGCATGCAGGCTCTCTAGTTGAGGTGCAAGAGCTCAGTAGTTGTGGCACGTGGCTTAGTTGCCTGGCGGCATGTGGGATCTTAGTTCCCTGACCAGGGATCGAACCCATGTCCCCTGCATTGTAAGGCAGATTCTTTACCACGGGACCACCAGGGAAGTCCCAGTGTTCAGTACATTTTTAACAAAAAGTGTGAAATACAGGTTTTCAAGTCTAATTATTACAGTCAGGCTCATATGAGAAACAAAATATTAGGATATGTTGCTAATCATTAATCTTTTTTGTACTGATTCTTTTTTTCATTAAACAAACCTTTTTAAAACATCTTCTGAGTGCAGAAATGGGGGGAAACAGAGATATATAGGAAAAGTCTATGACTTTTAGTTATTAGGGTCCAATGAGAGATTCTAAAACATGCAATTATAATACAGTGGGAGGACGTTCAGTGTTAGAACACAAAGATGGGAGCTCTGCGGGGGTGAATGGGTGGGGTGGACAGAAGGTAGAACAGAGTTTGGGACCACACTGTGAAGCGGCAGGGCACTGAAATGACCGGTTCTGTTCCAGACATGCAGGTACATGTGGGAGTTGAAGCCATGGGGTAGATGAGTCTCTAGAGACAGGTGTGTTGAGAACAGAAAAGTCAGTGATGTTTCTTTATTCATGACTAGAAATTCAAGATGAGTTTTCTTGCTCTTTCAGCTTAAAATCAATCAGTCAAAATGAAGAAAACTCTTTCTACAGCTATGGAAAAAAAGTGTCTGTAATTAAACCCAGCTGGGGTGGGAGTTCTGCTGGCGCAGGAGAGGCTCTGCTGGAACGCAGAGCTGCACCCAGGTTCCCGGCGGGCACGCCGCTCTGGGGCAAGGCTACTGAGGCTGGCTCCTGTGAGCTGGGCCTGGCAAGCTTAGTGGGGTGACTTGAAGGTCTAGTCTAAGAAAATGGTGGAGGGAGGCCTGGTGGACCAGGAGAGGGCTGGTGGGGAAGCTGGAAGGCCATGAAGGTCAAGAAGGAGGAGGTAACTTAGACAGGCAGGTGGGACTATGGCTGTATCTGTAACGTAAACCAGAAAAGTTAAGAAGATGGCAAAGTCAGGGCCAAACAGAAGTGAAATGACAATTTCCCTGACAATGATGTCAAGTGCCTTCCGTGCATTCTGCTTGGGTTTTTCCGAGTAATCTTACTCTGAGATAGTTCTCAGTTTAAGACAGGGGCGCAGTTTCAGGTTAGGGATAAAACTGCTGTGAGAACACCCCAGGACAGTGGTTTTTGGCTTTGAGATGTTTTGGGGGATGAATTAGACATGCTGTTGACAAAACCTAGATGGTCTCTGATAATCTAGGTTCTCTGCTGGTGGCCATTTTATACTAACTCCTTTTCCAAGGTTAAAAATTGATCCTGAATGTCAATATGAAAATATTAGAAAGGCTGGGATGTAACAGGCGAAGTACTACTCTTAACTTTCACACATTGTTCTGCTCCGTTGTCACAGCAGCAGCACCAGTTTTGACCTTTTAATATTGTCCTTTTTTGCTTTATAAAAGAACATTTAAAACAATCTATTTCTATCTATCACAATTTAATGAAAAACTCAATCAAGGGCTTCCCTGGTGGCGCAGTGGTTGAGAATCTGCCTGCCAATGCAGGGGACACGGGTTCGAGCCCTGGTCTGGGAAGATCCCACATGCCGCAGGGCAACTGGGCCCGTGAGCCACACCTGCTGAGCCTGCGCGTCTGGAGCCTGTGCTCCGCAACAAGAGAGGCCACGACAGTGAGAGGTCCGCGCAATGCAATGAAGAGTGGCCCCCTCTCGCCACAACTAGAGAAAGCCCTCGCACAGAAACGAAGACCCAACACAGCCAAAAATAAATAAATAAATAAATAAATAAATAAATAAATAAATAAATAAAAAACAACAAAAAAACCCCAACTCAATCAGGCCAGTCATTTGGCATCGTGTATACAAAGTGTAAAAGTAGTCAGAAGTAGATCAAAGCAGTTATTTTTAATTATATTACATTAGTATTACTGACCTCCAAAATCATTTTTCAGTTATTTATAATAGAAAGAGAAGCAACATATATTAAATATATGTATATACATACTACAAAATTTATATAATTGCTTTACCTCTTTGTCTTTGACTTTAATATTTAAGGAATAACATAAATTTAACTTTTAATATTTTAGATTTAACATAAGATTTAAGGATAGGCTAATTAGGGACATTTATGTGCAGGGTAGAGTTTTAGAGTAGTCTACTCTGCACACACAAGAAATTAAGAACACTGACCTCCTTACTGACTTACTGGCTAGTCATTGCCTAGAATGATGTCTCCCAAACTTGTGTGGAAGCAAAGAGAGCTTCCACAACCTAAGTGTCCATCAACAGATGAATGGATAAAGAAAATGTGGTATATATATATACATAAATATATATATATATACACCTACACACACACATACAATGGAATATTATTCAGTCATAAAAAGAAGGAAATCCTGCCATTTGTGGCAATATGGATGGACCTCGAAGGTATTATGCTAAGTAAAGTAAGTCAGACAGAGAAAGACAAATACTGTATGCTCTCACTTATATGTGGAATCTAAAAAATCTGAACCCAAAGAAGTAGAGAGTAGAATGGTGGTTGCCAGGGGCTGGGGGTGGGGTGGTGGTGGGGGCAAGTGGAGAGATGTTGGCCCAAGGGTTCAAATTTCCAGCTATAGGATAAACGTTATGGGGATCTAACGTACAGCATGGTGACTATAATTCAAAATGCTGTATTATATACTTGAAAGTTAAGAGGGTAAATCTTAAGAGTTATCACTGTAAAAAAAGAAAGATAATTATGTGAGGGGATGGAAGTGTTAACTAATCTTACTGTGGTAATCATTTTACAGTATATACATGTATCAGATCATCATGTTGTACACCTTAAATTTATATATACATCAATAACGTCTCAATAAAGCTGAAACAAAAGGAAACGAACAAACAGAAAAGAGTTTCCAAAGTCAAATAAGCTTGGAAAATTCTAGGTTGAACCAAGCAGGTTTCTCCGTCTCAGGATCGATCGGAATATGGATATAACGATGCAGAATGTGGACCACCAAGAGCATGTGTAGAGTAGAGAGTCTCAAACTTATTTAATTATGGAAACTTCGTGGGAACACACTTTAAAAAATTCCAACCTAGAGAATGGGTCAAAACAACATGCATGTCTTCAGAAGTTTCTTGCCTTTGAAAACAAACAAAATTGATTTGGGGCAGAAGTTTGATTTCAGAACCTCCCTGTCTAGCCTGTTGGTCTTAACCGTAACATCGCCATATATGCCGAGTAATTTAGAATTGGTTAAAAAAAATTCCCTGAGGCTTCTTTGTAAGCAATCTCTCAATAAGAATAGAGGAGACTAGCCAAAAACTAGTGAAGATTACACAGTGGTCAACGCGTAGACAGAGTTAGATTAAATATTATATAATTTCTGCTTCATTGACTCAAAACTACTTTTTTTGTATTTATGGCATCAGAATGCAGCCTTCCAACTACAGTATTCTAGAGATGATACTTAGAATGAATAAGAATTAGTATCTTCAGATACAAATGTTTATATGTGCTAAATCTCAGTTGGAAGTGACAGAAAACCAATACAAACTAGCCAAAGAGAAAAAGGAGGGGGAGGATTGCTGACTCACATAACTGGAAAGGCAGGAGGGGGTAGAAGGGGGTTATGAAGGGTTCCAGGGACTCAACAGTGTTCTCAGGAGTCTCTGTTTCTTATCTCTGTAACTCTGGGGATTGCCTTACTTTCTTCTACTAATGTAAGAGGAAGAGGAAGAGGCAGGGACACAGACACCTCTGGCTTTTATTCTAGCTGCACCAAGCCCAGAGGAAAGCAATGCTCTTCTGTCCCTGATTCAGTATCTATAAACCTCAGAAGAGGACTCTGATTGGATTGGCTTGCTTCATGTGCTCATTTTTTGAATTAATCACTTTGGCCAGTGGGATAGGGTGTGACGATTGGTCAGGCCTATGTCACATGCCCTCCCACTTGGCCAGGTAAGGCAGAGCACTGGACTGGCAGCCCACCAGAATCACAAGGGCTGGGCAGAGGCAGGAATGTGGTGGTGTGGGGAAGCACTTAACTAAGTAAGAAGAATACTGCCGTTATGAGACCAAAACATAAACAACACGAAACACTAAACTCTATGGTTGCTATACACTCTTTTCTTCTAACAAATAGATGGAATTATTGAAATGAAACTATATGGTTCCCCCCACTCCCAACCCAATCACATACTTTTAAAGAGGCACCTGAAGTTAGTGCAAAATTGTGTTTTGGCACCTTCTGTCCTCCTTCCTCCACTCATACACAAGCCAAGTGAGGGATCACTTTGCTCGTAGGTGGCCACATTTACCATAATATATAATAGCAGTAGGAATAACCACACAAACTGCTTGGTGGTGGAGCATTACTGGGGAGAGGAAGCACTGAGCTATAGCTGTCAGTGTTCTCTACCCTTTTCTGTCTTCTTTTTCTTCATCAACTCTGTTGCTCCACTTTTGAAGCATCTCAAGAAATTAGTGCTGTATTTAAAATGCAGAAGATCCAGGGAGAGCAAAAGGGCTTTCTTCTGCACTCAGAATGGTTTCCTCTTAGACTGTGCAAGAGGCGCCGGTCAGTGCCTCCCTGCCCCTGCTGCTCACAAAGGCATTCTGCCCTGGGCTTTCCTCCAGCTGAACAGTGAAACCAGGAGCCAGGTTTGTATCAAGTGTCTGTTCATTAGGGCCAGGACTAGGGTGAGGGGAGTAAGGCACTCTCCTTGGATGCAGAATTTAAAAGGGTGCTAAAAAACCTCAGTAGTCAATGTTAATATTTTAATGGAATATTTTTAAAAATAAAAATGAATGCCCCAAAATACATGATGAACAAAAGAGCAAAATCTTAAACAAAGATAGGATCAATACTACTGATTTTCCCTTCTGACTCAGGCTCCAATATGGCTCAGTATGGCACTGTAAGTGATCAACATTTAAAACGTTGATATTCTGCTCATCATGGATTTTTTGTATTCATCTTTGTTTTTTAAGATATTGCCTTATAATATTTTTTATCCTGATTACTGAGTTTTTGGTACCCCCTTATGTTTTTCACCCAAGGTGAGTGCCTCACTTGTCTCACCCAAGTCTACTGCATACACCTCACTAAAGGGGTGGGCTTGTGACCTAGGCAGTCATCAGTAAACCCCTGACTCAAGCTGGGCCAATCACATTCTTTCTCTAAACTTCAAAATGTTGCCTAAGAGACACAGAGACACTAATTAGATGAGAGTGGATACTTGAACTGAAATGTCATGCTGCACTGGGGCTGGAGGAATCATGTCAGGCCTTGTGCAGCCCAAGGAAGCCCATCCAGAGAGAGAAGCAGGCATGAGAGTTAGGCATATGACAGACTGTATTATTTGTTCAAAATATTCTCTGTCCTCCTCTACAAGGCTCTTCTCTGGTGCCTTTCTCTGTTGGAAGAGTGAATTTCCTGTAGCACAGATGTCAGTCTTGGCCACATGGTTTGTTTTAGCCAATGGAATGTAAGCAGAAGAGACACGCAATGTCTGAGTGGAAACTTTAAGTGCTATTGAGTGGTTCTGCTCTGCTCCCTTCTCTCTGCCGTAAGGTTGGCGTGTTCCAAACATGCTCTTTCAGCCTAAGTTCAAGAACAAGGAGGATGTGGAGAAGGGCCAGAGCTGACTTTCAGTGGGTATTATTGTAAGAAATTATATGGTATTGTTGTAATTCACTGAGAATTTAAAAATTAATTTTTTAATTAAAAAATTAATTTTTTGTTTTTTTAAAACAAAAAATTGTTTGTTACTGCAGCATAACTTAGTCCAAGCTGACTGATACACAGAAGTGAATTTAATCTCTAGCTTTCCAGTTCCAGTCTCCTTGTGAGTTGATTTTATTTCCCATGAAATCCTCTGAGATCCCCTAAGTGGGTTTCTGTTCCTTACCACCAACAATCTCTGATAAAACTGATAAAAAACAATATTATTTAGAACTATTTTTTTCTTATACATTTATCATATAATAGGTTCTAGCCTCCTCTGTGCCAAGGCTAAGTTATACGAATACACACACTTTGAAAGGTGCTTAGGTGAGAGAAGTGCAATTTATTGTACTCATGGTAAGGATAATTTTTGCCTGTGCATTATATTTATTACTCAATGACAGATGGCTGTGACAGTTTTCTCTAACTTTATGGAAACTGTGATTTGATCTGAAATGCCAGTTAATAGCATCTTTTCATGGTATATACAGGGAGAACAATTTCTGCTGCTTCAAAAGTGATAATATCTTCAAAACTGAATTATATCAGTTATCATTTTAGCTTTGTAATTGAAAAACAAAATATCTTTGTTTAATATACAAGTAAATCTTTGTGTGTGTCCTTGTTCCTTGGGGTTAATTCAAATGACTATTCTCGGAGGACCCATGAGGATCTGGCTCACTCTTTTAGGCCACCTTTAAGAGTAGCCTTTGTACGGCACCTTGTGCTCTATAAGGAGCAAGCAAATTATCCCAAGTTGGGGGATGAGATTTTTATGCAGTAACTGTTGACTAGTGAGACAATAACTTCCGTTTTGCGCAAAAACTTTCTATTTTGCCAAACTGAAATTAGTAAGTTATAAACATCTAAATTACTTTTTCAAAATATTTTCACAAATATAGTTTTAGGTTCTTTACATCCTGTGTGTAGGAAGCACAGAGAAGTTATAGACTTGCTTAAAATTACCAGCAAGTAAGTGGAAGCATCAGGTCTGGAACCCAGAACCTCATCTAGTTCTTTCTATTTTTGCCTCAGTACAAAGAGGAACAATTCATTCCTCTGTAACATTCTCCTTAATAACCTGTAAGAATATTTACATTGCTCACAGAATGTTCTGATTATACGAAAAGTAAATTTTTAAGAATTTAAAAACATGAACATATGTTACCTGTTACATTTACCATACGGACATCTAGATTATATTGTATTTACTACTGATATATATATATAATATATTATAATATATGTAATATATTATAATATATATAATAATATGTATATTATATATATTATAATATAATATATAATTATAATATATATAATATATTATATATTTTTTAATATATATATATAAAACTGAACACCACTTTGGTTACATTAAATAACACATTTACTACACAAATATTTGATGAGATGCCACCATACTACAAAGCAGGTATTTTTTCCAGAAGGCTTTGAAGGTGAAAGCATAATAACTGATGGTTTATTTTAAAATGTTTAACTTGCAAATCTTTGTTTAAAACAAAGAAGGTAAGAGAGAAATAACATTTGAGACAAGATTCAGAATGAATAGTCAGTGTTTAGAGTACAAAGGAAAAGAAAATTCTTGCTCAACAGTACAAACACAAAGGAACGGTTACAAATATATTACTGATTCATTGATTGATAAAATACACCAAGAATTCAAGGATAATGTTAGATTTAGAAATATGAATTGCTAAAATTATAAAGTAATAATAATGGTTCCAATTGCCTATATGAAAATATCTACAAAATCTTTTTTTGTGTGAGTAGCAATTCTTTATACCAACCTAAGTTTGATAAGGAATAGAGCAAGTGCTGATACTAAATAAAAAGTGTCACCAGATATTTGCCCTATAAGGCCACTTCCTGCATTATTTTTCATGGATTTTGAAGGCCATCTATATCTGAAACATATTTTAATTTAGTCAATTGACAACTAATGAATTTCAAGCAGTTGTTTTTAATACCATTAAAAAGATAAACTTCAGCCATTTTGTCTTAAATGTGTAAGATGATGACTTTCTGAGGGAAACAGTTATTCACAGGGTTTTCTTTATCACTGGAGATAACTAAATATTAATGAAAACTTTCAGGTCTAGTGATAACTTGTGTGGATAACTAACTGCCCAACTTTGGGAGAACTACTTAGTGTAATTCTTTGCTCTCCTATGTTTTGAAGGACATAGAAATTCTGGCCCATAAGCTTTTTGTGAGGATGGAAGATAAATAGACATAGGAGAAAATCGCACGTTATCACATTACCTTATTAAGGAGATAAGGTGGAATAATGTTTGTTGTTCAGCTAACAGATGATAAGTGAATGTTAAAATCTGTCATCCTTCTGCCTTATATTTATTGGCAGTTTAATAATCTTGATATTGACTGAACAAAAAATATAACTATTTACTCTTTTGAAAAAATGTGCAAAAGATCAGAGAAGAAATGGTTTTTTTAAAAAATGAACCAATATTCCCTTCCTAGCCTACTTATGTCATGTCTGAAGGGCTTTACATTATTCTTTTTTAGCAGACATCCGAATTTCAACCCTGTCCACGCTACAGTGTCTACTCACAATGTCCATTACCGATAAAACAAATGGTTTAACATTTCAAATCTACATGGGGCTTGGCGGAGATTTAAAGACTGCCTTTGGTCTTAATGGATAAAGTACAGGCTCTTCTTCACAGAAGAATAATGCAGTGGTTTGACCATCCTAATTAGCATGTGCCTCTAAGTTCTTTTTCCAGACAGGTGATTAGTTTCTTAGTTCCAAGGAGAGTTTTGTAGGGCAATTTAACATAGGCTATAGTTAGCAGTTTAAGAGTGAAATCATAATATGAAGAAAAAATTGGCCATGAAGTAAAGTTCTGAAAACTTTCAAAATTAAACATCATTTAAACAACTTAAATTGAAGTGTTTAAAAAATAGTGGCATGTGCCTAGGAGGGGAGCTCAAATTTGTGCTGAATTAAGTCTCTCCATCAGTACTAATACAGTTTAATAGACTATGTGTGAGAACATAAATGACTGTAAACATGGATCCCATTCACTATTCAGTATTGAGTTGAGCTCCCTGATTGCTGAATATGGTGATGTTTTATTTTATTTTTTCTTGTTGCAAATACAATATCAATGTTCCCCTCCTTAACCCCAAGGCCTCTCTCAAAGGCTAGCCTTTCTGGTCTCCAAGGAATGCCAGGAAACCCTGAGTGGGGCAGAGCTGATGCCTGAACACCATCCCTACTGCCCTGCCTCATCCTGGGGCTTGCAACTCAATGATGTGAAGAAAACCTCCCTACAACAGTCCTGAACCCCTGCCTTGCCCTTTGCACCCCCAACTAAGTGGATTATTTAAAAAGTAAAAGTCCAATTCATGTACATCTCCTCAAGAGTGGTTTCCTTCCTTCTAAGCAGTGTGGGCAATAACATTATAAAGATCTCTTTCCTCACGAAGCTTATTTTGTGTGTGTATGTTGGGGGGGGCAATAGATAAATACAAAAGTAACATGATAGTTAAAATATATAGCGTCCCAGTTAGTGGTTAAGTACTACCGAGGAAAATAAAGCGGGGAGGGAACCAAGGGGTTCAGAAAGGTCTCACTGCAAGGGTGACATCTGAGTAATGATCTGAAGGAGGCAAGAGAGTGAACTGTTCAGATGGAGGCTGAAGGAACATCAGATGCAAAGGCCCCGGGTCCAGAAGGGGCCCGGTGTTGGTGGAGGAACAGCAAGAGGGACTGCGTGGCTGAAGCAGAGGGAATGGGAGGAAATGAGGGCAATGAAGCCAAACGGGAACAGGCCATCTGAGGTCCTGGTGGACTATCCTAAGGACCATCTAAGAAATGTGGGGGGCAATTGGAGGATTTTGAACAGAGGAGTGGCATCACCTAACAAGTGGTTAAAGGCCCTGTTCTTGAGGCTAGCTCTGGCGGAGGTACCATCAAATGACATCAGAAAGATAAATTTGGTAACAGGTGTCCCCAAATTTTCACAGACAACTACTGACTGTGAGGAAAATGGTTGAACTCTGGGCAAATGGGTGTGTGGGTGATCGATAGGAAGGGGTTACCCTGGGAGACTGGGAGATGCACCTGCCTAGCTTTCAGGCCGCGACCGCGCAGAAACCTCCAGTCCTGCTACTCCAGCCCAGATCCCCTCCGCGAGGGTCAGGGCCGCAGCCTTCAGGCCGTGTTGCCATGGCGACTACAGGATTTTTTTTTTTTTTTTTTTCTCCACCCCACTCCACATTCGCACACCTCTTGTGCGCAAAGCACCCGGACCCGCATCCTTACCGCGCTGCCGCTGGGCTTAGGCCAGCGCCGACTTATCAGCATTCAGCTCGCGGCGTGTTCCCCGCCCCCGCTGCGACTCCAGGCTCCAGCCTATCCAGCAGCTCCAGCACCCCTCGGTCCGCGCCGCCCAGCCGCGCCCACCTCCTCCCCGTGGGACCACGGCCGGAGCCCCACAACCGGCTCTGCCCTGGAGCTTCCCTGGCGGCCCTGAGCACAGCCGCGGATCGGCCCAGCTACTCATCGCCTTCCCGCACGCTGGCGGCCGCCGAGAGCTGCACGTCCGCGGCGGGGAGGGGGCGCCCTAAGCCTGGCTCGCAGGCAGCGTGCACCGAGAGACCCGCTCTACGCATCCCCGAAACAACTCTCTGGAGAGGTTCAACTCTCTGGAGAGGTTCAACTCCCCTGTGCGCCGTTTACGGTCCCCTGCGCTTCCTGCAATGCACCAGACGGGGGAAGTAGATATTGGAGGCACCTGCACTGCGCCCCAGTTGGGAGGCAGTGTGCGTAGAAGAGGGGGATCGTCTGCTGCAAAACCGGAGGATCGGAGGCGCGGGGATTTAGGGGTGGGTTTTCTTAGGACTCACCTTGTGCAGTTTCCACATGGCTCCTAGAGCCTTGACTTCGTGGCTGGAGTGTTTGCCCTCCTCCAAGCACTGGTAGCACACGGGCATCTTGCACTGCACGCAGTACATGCTGTGGTTCTCCAGCTCGTGGTCTGTGCAGGTGGAGACCTTTCTTGGGCTCAGCCGCCGGCTCACGCGGCCCTGGGCCGGGGGCACCAGGCGGTGCTTGGCTAGGGGCCCCCGGGGCGGGTGGCAGCGCAGGCGGCACGGATCACAGTAGAAGACATCGCACTGTTCGCACATGACGGTGGCCTCCTTGGGTGCCTTCTCGCAAAGCTGGCACTTAAGGGCTGCAGCTTTGCTCTGCTGGTAGCGGTCAATTACCCCTTCCAGGACGCGGTTCTTGGGGAAGCCGCGGAGCCCCCGGTCATCCAGGATGAGGCTGCGGTGGCACTGGGGGCAGGTGATACAGGAGTTGCGGGGCACCGGGGCCAAGGCCGGTGACAGGTGGGTGGCCGGTGGCGGCATAGCCGGGGGGAATACACGGACGCCGTTGGGGGACTTCTGGCACGGGGTAGTGGGGGCGCTGGCGAACCCCCCGTAGGAGCCATAGCCGCTGTCCGCCTCGCTGTACAGGCTCATCTTGTCAAGGTCCAGATAATCATAGTCGGAGACCCCGGAGCCCGAGGCCCGTCGGCTCTGGGGGGACTCCGACTCCGGGGTCTGCACCAGGATGTTGCGGGCGCACGCCTGACATATATTGTGAGAGCAGGGCAGGATGATGGGCTCCCGATAGAAGGAGCCGCACACGGGGCATTTTAACTCTTCTTCCATCTCTTCCATGGGGACCTGGCTGGGAGCGAAGCAGAGGCGGCTGCAACTGGAGCCTGAACTGACGAGGTGGCCGCCGGCCTGTCGTGTCCAGCACCTTGGCCAGCAGCGGCGGCGGTGGCGTTGGCAGTGGCGCCTTCCCGCGTCGCTTAGGCGCCGACTCCCTGTGAGGCGCTCTCTCTGTGAGCCACCGAACCGCGGCGCCGAGCGCCAACCCGGGACCGCCCCCTCCTGCCCCTCTAGTCCCGCCCCAGCCTGTAAGCAGCGGCTTATTGGACGGCGGGCGAGAGAGCGAAGCTCTCATTGGCCACACGTCCCGTCCTTCTCCTCTCCTCCGCAGGCCACAGGGGGTTTGGTGGAGGATTCTGAGGATGAGGGGAGTCTTCGCTTCGGGCTGCATGATCTCGGGAGGGGGCCGGCGTGCGGAGGCGAGGGGACCGGGAAGGAGGGATTAGGCGGGATGACTCATCCCTCGCCCCGCTTCCTTCCGACCTCCGGCTCAGTCGCCCAAGAGCGGGGCGTGAGAAACCCCTCCCCGCAGCGAGGGGGCTGGCAGAGGGGCTGGTGCCTGTCGACGGCGTCTGCGTTTGGCTTGCAGCTGTAGTCTCCGCGCAGATCTCCGCTCGCCCGTGCTGCGCCGCGCGGGAGAACCCCCCCCCCCCCCTTCTTCCGCTGCTGGCGCCTCACCCAGGCCTAGGTTTCTGTACCCCAGCCGGGCTATTCTCCCGCTCAGGAACCCGCGGAAGCCGGCCCCTGCGCTCCTGCATCCCGGGGGTCTGACGGCGCAGGCCTGGCAGGAGCCTTCTCGCTTCTTTTTCTCCCAGTTCCTGGTGTCTAAAAGGGGATTGACAATATCGATTTCCTAGTGTTGCTGTGAGATTTAAACTACGCGACCCACGTAAAGGCTCAGTATATTCGTTAAAATCTATGCCCCCCTTCATTTCACGCTTTCAATTCAGGCTCGGCCCAGAGGCTTCTTACCCTGTGGTGGGAACGTGTCTCTATATCCCCGCTTCATGTAAAAGAGCTTCTGTCCCCTCTTCAGTCCCCCTCCCCCCAAAGCTGTCCTCTCACCGGGGCGCTCAGCACCTGGCTGAGCTTTCACAAGGCCAGTAGAACCTTTGGTTCAGTTGAGGCAGGAACGGGTTGCTTATTTCTGAGTGCCCATAGTTTAGTAAACTAGCTCTGTAGATGAATCACTGTGTCGCTGTAGAGTCTCAGTGTGTGACTCCAAATAGCTTTATTGAATGTTATGTGGCCCGAGCATCTACCACAGCTTCCAGAAGGATGGGTTCTTTCTGTTTCTTCTAGTGAAGTGCGAGAGGTGCTGGTGATGGTGGGGGCCTAGTTCTAGTGTTAGTACTCATATATTAAGCTCCACTCTTCTCCCTCTCCCCAGACATCACTGGAGATAATTGGTCCTGCCCCTTGCCTGCAGAACTGTTGATTTGATTATGGCGAACAAGAAAATCCAAAAAAACAAAAAACTCATATTTAGGTTAAGTGACTTAGTGATATTCTGAGGTAATAACTTATTTGAAGTTGCACATGGCTGTTTTGCTGAGTGATTCATGAAGTAAATGACAAAATTTCTTTCCAAGTTTTAACAAATCTTCCAATTTTCCGCCTTCCAAAAAAGAGATAACTTGATTATATGCAGCTCATTTAAATCACACTACTGTGCAGGAAAAAAAAAAAAAAGGACTTTTTATAACCCTGCCCTTGGAGAAATAGTCCGTAAACTAGGTTATCTTTCCCACCTTCAATTGCAGTAAAAACATAATGTGATCATTGTTTGGGGAAAAAAGTTTTCATTGTTTTTTAAGTTATGGTAATTACAAATGCTATGTGATTTTTTAAAAAGAATTTATTGAAGTATAGTTGATTTCTATGTGATTTATTTTTAACCTAGCTTTTAACTAGTTGAGTCCAGAAAATCCAAAGGCATATGTACTCTGTTTATAAACATTGAACTTCTTGGAGGTTGGAACATTATCTATTTGCAGGACACATCTAATTTATAGGTCCCAAGAGAATTTGCTAATAACAAGTAGATAATAATTAATAAATTGTTAGAAAGGAGCGTCAGTACCACTCATAATTTACAATCCTTCAAATGACTTTTATATGCGTTTGGCTGATTGTAGTAGCCTTGGGCCAGTGCTTTGGACATTTCAAGGTGTGCAGCTGTTACTCTTTTTAAGAGTTTGAACTTTGCTTATCACAGTATAACATCTGCTATGGATTGAAAGTGTCGCCCCAAAATTCCTACCTTGAAATCCTAACTCCCAAGGTGATGGTATCAGAAGGTGTGGCCCTTGGCAGAGCCTTCATGAATGGGATTAGTGCTCTTATAAAAGTAGCCCAAGAAATCTCCCTTGCCCCCTCCATCATGTGAGGTTACTATGAGAAGACCACCACTGTGAGGATCTTCACCAGTTAGCAAATTTGCCAACACCCTGATCTTGTACTTCCCAGTCTCTAGACCTGTGACAGATATATATGAAATCTATGAAATATGAAATATATTGAGATGATTTGTTAGATCTATTTGGTCAGGATTAGCTAAATCAAACCCAGGAGATTTAAATGACTATCATTTGTTTAGTGTTCACACTGTTCCAGGAAGTAAGTTAATTTACTTACATGCATACCTAGTTCAATCTCTGTAATAACAAGAAGAGATGGGTATAATTATCCCCATTTTAAAGATGAGTAAACTGAGGATAAGCAAAGTTCTGAAGGTCAAATATTGGTGAGGCTGGGACTTCTTTCTTTCTTTGTTCATTCATTCATTCATTCAACAACTGCTGAGCTCTACTCTCTGTCAGGCTCTGTGTGTGATAAATACCCCAAATGATCTTTTTTAACTTCCATGCTTATTCTGCTTACCTTCTCTGATAGTTCAGCATTTTCTTGAATTTGTTTCTCTAAAATATTTTATATTTTCCCCTCATGTTGCAGTATTTGGCCATAATGTACTTTACAACCCTCCAATGAGTTGTATTTAAAGGAAATAAAAATCTGAATGTAGTTGATACTATAGAAATACTATAGGGACTATCTTCTCTCTTCCAGCTGGTGATCAGCCCATGCCCTGAAGCACGAGGATTGATAGCCCTGTAATTTTATCATTCCTGGGGTGACTGCAGATGTTCTCATTTGTGTAAAGTGCCTCTGAAGCTTACTATTCACCCAAATGATGTTCTTTAGCAATAAGTTGAGCAAATTTAAAATGTACTAGCGGCTTTTCCATTTTTTTTGAAGTGTTTTCCAATGAAAAATTTAGGTGCTTTCCTATTTACTTTTGACTACAATGCTTGATTATTAACATAACTGTCTCTGATTATAAAGAATGAACACTCAGAGGAGAAAGAATTCTCTCTCTTCCCCCCACGTTCTCTTCTAGAGCCATCAATCCTTAGTTACAGGGGGAAAAAAAAAATCAATGAAAGGAGCTGATTAAAGGCTCTGGTACTTTAAGATTCTCTGACAAATAGATAAAAATATTCTGTATTTATTTTGTGATTAAGGATATTGCTGAATGTGGTTTGTAAAAATTGCATTATTTGAAAGTAATGGAGGTGATGTTCTATTTCAAAAGAAATTCTGAGGAAACTTTTTTTTTTGATGGGGTAACTTAATCCATTAATATTTAATTTTAAACTTGTAATGTTTGTGCCATCCTTTAATAACTTACATATTTATTTATTGTTGATATTCTTTTTTCTTTTTAATTATGCAATAATTACAGTAAATTAAGAGTGTTTTGCCCATTTAGTACTACTGGAACATGACCTTATTCAAATTCTGTTTCTAACTACAAGTAATATGGGACTAGTACTTTGGAAAGGGTAGACAGGAGAATCTGGGAAGATGGAAATCTAAATAATCTTATATTAAGGTAAAACAGCTGGAGAATAAATCCAGGAGACCCAACTTGTGAATAATAGGAATCCTAGAAAGAGGAAAAGGCACAGATGGAGGAAAGATCACAACTGAAAAAAATAATTTTCCTGAATCAAATAAAGATATAAGATTACAGATTGAAAGGATTTTAGAATTATATGTGACATTGATTTTAAAAAAAGACCCAAGCACATACAGATACAATTCTTGAACTCCAAGGAAAAAAGAACATCTACAAGCTCTCAGACAGAAACAACTTAATTATAAAAAGAAAAGAATCAGATTGGCATTGGATTTCTATTTTGCAGCCCTGAAGGCACGAAGAATGTGAAATAAAGTCTACAGCCTACTAGAAGTAAAAGAAGACGTCTAAGTATTTTATAGCCAGCCAAGAGATCACTTGATTGTCAGGTTAAAAAAAGATTTTGCAAGAATTTAGAGAATACAGCGCTCACATATTCCATCTAAGAAAAATACTTGAGAAGGATTTTAAACTAAATAAAAAATGAATCTTAGAGTCCACAAGATGCGTAAGGAGCTGATGGGAAAGTAAAAGTATTCTGAGGACCTCAGAATTGGGGAGAGAGAAAAAATGTGAAAGGATAGGTGAGAAATAGAATATTTTTGTTGGAGGGATTACTTATTATCTTTTCTTTTTCACTTACGAGTAAATATATGCATGCATTATGAGGCCTGGGAAAGGAAATATAACCATTAATATAATGGAAAGTACAATATAACTCACAATTAACAAACCTGGGGGCAGTACTATGTGAAACTCAATGACAACAAATTTTAAAACTTAAAGAAATGGATATTTTCCTGGCAAAATAATATATTAACTGAATTAATCCTTCAAAGTAGAAAGCTTAAATAGACCAACCTCCATTAAAGAGATTTGAAAGGTTAAGTTTTGATTTATCATTAAAAAGGATAGCATGGTTGTACAGATGAGCTCTAGTTAACTTTTTAAGAGCAAGTAATTTTAATGTTATTGAAATAACCTAAATTAAAGAAAAATATAGAATGTTCCCTAGTCCACTTTATAAAGCCATCATAAGTTTAATAACACAATATAATAATAATAATATATTTAACAGAGAATGCAATAAATCAAAAACTATAGACCTAAACCACCTAAGTAATAGATGTAAAGACGCTAAGTAGGATATTAGCAAACAGATTTCAACACTGTAGCAAAAGATTAGGATCTTAGGATTTCCCCAGGAATCTTAGTACAGTTGAGTGTCAGGTCAACTATCAACACAAATTATTACATGAAAAATTAAAGGGGCAAAATTCCCTCTTTTGGCCATATGGGAATAATCCTCCTTCCATAAGTGACTAAAAAGCAGGATTAACTATAGGAATCAACTATTGTCAGACACTAGATAACAGACAGTGTAGGGTTATAATTCCTGAGAGAAGGCAGACAAAGAGGTGAGCCCTACCTTCAACCAGGCTTTCGACCAAATGGTAATTTCCAGACTGTGATACAGAGGAGGAATCCAAACAAAGCCCACCAATCTCCCTGAGTTGAGGAGAAAGAGATTCAATTTTGGGGAGGTGAAGGAAGCTAGAATTGGAGAGAGGAAAGAATTAGACAGTTTCAAGGAATCTGCATGGGGATTTGCTTGAGTGCTTGAACACAATGTGTGCATATATAGGGTGACTCTCCACCAGAATGGGCAATAACAACTTCTGAGGAAAGAGCAATTATTGGATTTGTAATATAAACAATTCTCAGAGCACACATAGGACCAGGAATCATTCATATTCTCTTTAGCCGGAATGAAGAGGAAGCATTGAATATACAAAAATACATTAGCAATGCACAATCAGCAACTGATATTAAAACTGTACCATTTATAACAGCATCAAAAAACATGAATTTGAATTAATAAAATATGTATAAGATCTATACACTGACAACTACAAAACGTTTCAGAGAGAAATTAAAGCAACTTTAATAAATGGTGAGATATGCCGTGTTCATAGATTGGTAAGACTCAATATTGTTTAGATGGCAATTTCCCCCAAAGTGATTTATAGATTCAATGCAATTCCAATGAAAATTTTCAGAAGGCTTTTTTTGAGGGTAAGCAATTGACAAGGTGATTCTAAAGTCTACTTGAAGATGCAAAGAAGCTTGAACAGCCAAAAGTATTTTGAAAAAGATCCAACTTGAAAGATTTATACTAACTGATTTTAAGACTTACTAAAAAGCTACAGTAATTAACCTGTTGTGTTAGTGCCTTAAGGATAGAAATATATATCAATGAAGCAGAATAGAGTTTAGAAATAGACATATATCTATGGTCAATTAATTGTAAATAAAGATTCTAAGTAAGCTGTGTGGAAACATCTATTAAAGTTAAAAACAAACATCAATAAAGTTCAAAAGTTCAAAAAGCAAAGAAAAATGTTGCCTTAGCCTTTATACACTTTGTTCTAGGTTATTTCACTTTTTGTAACAAACGTGTTACAAGTGTGTTATAATTTGAAAAATATATAAAAAATAATTCTTACAAGAATTTTGAAATAATTTCTGAAGGAGTGTGACTGTTACTTGTAATTCCCTTTCTCCTATCTAATCTTCATTGTTACATGCCAGAACTAAAAAGCATCTCATGTTTCTGATCTTAAATTTTGGAATTCTACTTTACATATGCTGTTACAGTGTTAATCTGACTATATATCATTTATTCTATCCTAATAGGAAACCAGAGCTAGTTTCTGCTTAAGCTTCGCAGTACAGTTCCAATGCCATTGCTCCTTATAGTATTCTCTGGAGCTGTCTTCCTGGTGAATTTCTCTACTTTCTACAAGTTTTCAAATATTTTTTCCCTGCCTTTAAGAAGCAGATAATTTGCTAGAAAAATTAACTTGTCAGCAGAATTCTTTTGCTGTAGGTGTTCAGTGAACATTGCCCCAAGCTCTTCTCTGTTTAAGTCTCAAAGTCAGGAGTCATTCACAATTTCTTTTAAATTTAGTTGTTATTACTTTCGGTAATGCTGGAAGACCAATATAGGAGAATATAGGATATAGGAATATAGGAATTCTTCTTTTAGGATTTTGAATTTGGGAAACTGAAAGACTGAGTATGTTAATTGGAGGTGCAAAACAGAAAGGTCATGAAGTGTACTAGAGGCCAAATTAGCCAGTATGGTTATATGGAAGCTAAAGTTTCAAGGAACATGTCTGGCGCAGCAGATGTTATCAGTGCTTAGCAATATCTTTTCCCTCCTGGGCGTATGTATGGGAGACTATGCAAACTTTTGTTGTTAGGCAAGACTTTGTGACCAGGTCTGGCCATAGAAATGTGTGCAGAAATGTGTGTCACTTCCAGACTGAGTTAATAAAAAGCTCCTGCACAAAGTTATGGAAAGTGTCTTGAGATATTGTTGAACCATAGATCAAAGCTGTTTGGATCCCTGAATCTGCACATAGAAAGCAGCTATCAGAATTGGTGATTCACTGCCTGAAGAACAACTGAGGAAAATTAGCTTTTGTGTGTTAAGCCAGAGATGTGAGGGTTGTGTGTTACTGTAACACAGCACAGCCTAACCTGACTAATATAGTAGTAAAGAGAGAGAAATGGAAGAGACAGGCAGAGACAAGTCATGAGTATAGCCCTTAAAAGAGACAAAGTAGCTATGTTGCGTCTTACCTGTTTATTTGTTATAGTTCCCATTAGACCTGGCATTACTTTGGTTTCTGTACTGGTATGCCACAAGCTTACTGGTATCTTTACAATAAATTTAACTTTTCTTGGTTAGCTGAAGTGTGCTCTCTTTCCTTCCAATCAAAAGGCCAAAATCAAACTATTCAGTTAGTCACATTTTAATCACTTAGATATTGAGATCTGCATTGTCGTAGATGCTGTTGGTGCTCTGTCCACTCTTCTTTAGCATGTACCTCTTCATGCTAAAGGCCACTTAGTGCAAAAAGCTTTGAGTTTTTGAGGGATTTTTCTAGCCAAGGAGCATGCTCAGCCAAGACACAGGGGATCTCTGGGAGATCCCTCGCCGATTGATATTACATGGGGCCGGGAGGTCTCTGGTGGTCCAATGTCCTGAACTCAGCTCTCCCAGCTCAGAGGCTCAGGCCTGACAGCCGGCCAGAGCACCAAGACCCTGTCAGCCACACGGCTTTTGGGAAGTCTGCAGTCTTCTGCCAGCATTCAGTAGGGGTTCCGTAGGAGTTGTTCCACATGTAGATGTATTTTTGATGTATTTTGGGGGAGGAAGGTGATCTCCACGTCTTACTTTTCCACCATCTTGAAGGTCCTCTCTCTTCACACCTCCTGCTGCTAGAGGGTCCACATTTCATTTGGAAAGGACATAAATCTGGCAATCTCACTTCAGGCCTAGCCCATCCACCTTTTTTCCCTTTGTGCTTAGTCTGTTTCACTTGCTCATAACGGGCCCCATGCAGAGGCCTTGCCCCCGGCCCTTCAGACCAGAATTCCTCGTGAAACAGCTGAGCCGACACCTCAGCTTGGGACGTGCGCTGAAGCTCCTCATGGGACACTCAACTCAAGAATCTGACATCATTCTTATCCTACATTTTACAAAGAGAATTTAAGTGGTTTATATTTCTGCCCCATAAAATTTTCTCTTTTAATCTTCAAAAACATTCCAGGAGATCAAAGAATAAATAATAAAAGTGCCTGTGTTCACTCAGAACTGTATAATTTAATAGAAGGTATTCACATTAATAGATATATTAATAGAATAAAAGGTATTAACATTCACCTTCTACTTTGTTAAAACTCTGTAAGGTAATTAAGACAGGCATCTTAGTTTTACAAGTACAAAAACAGGGACTTAAAGAAATCTAGTGACTTATCCAAGGTTACAAATTAAGGAGCAGAGCCAGGACATTAAGCCAGGACTTCTTACGTCTGGTCCAATTCTCTTTCCCCTACATTGAGCTATCAGAAAAACAAGGATAAAATTATTGTTTACATACTGCTTAATGTTGGTGAGGGAAAGAACAAGTTAAGGAAATTTGTAAAGATCTTGGACTTGAATATGAAGACTCGAATGGACTGATTCTTTCAACTTGGCTGCTCCTTGAAGAGGAAAGCACAGATTACAGTTCTAAAATTAGATTTCTCAGGGTTGTTTGAGCTGTATGATCTTGTGCATGTCCTGTACCATGTGGGTCCCAAATTTCCAAGTCTTAAGAATGCCTGGATGGTTCCTTGGGTCCTTTGAAGCTCTATGGAACTCTGGCGTTCATATCCACATTATATTTCTGGGAAGAAGGAGGAGGCAAAAGAGAAGGGGATAAAGAAGGAGTAGAGGAGGAGGAGGAGAAGGAGGAGGAGGAGCAGGGGGAGGAGGAGGGGGGAGGAGGAGGAGGAGGAGAAGGAGGAGGAGGAAGAGCATGTGTCCTATAGTCTTCAAGGAAAAAATGTTTCATATCATTTTCTCCCCAGGCTGAATGAGAACGAGAATAGGCTCTGGGGAACACGTAATACTTAAAGCATCCTGTACAAGTTCTTGCAGTAAGTGAAAAGTCAGAACCACTTGCTACATGATAACATCTAAATAGGATAAAATAGAACTCAAACTCATTTGGGAGAGGAAAATTGCTAAAATATGGCTGTAGTACTACTAGACATTTCGTTATTAATTTCTGTCCTTTAGTATGAATTTTTACTCAAATATCAAGCAGAAAATATCTATTTATGCCTTAAAATAAAATACAAGTTTAATGCAGTGAACATATTGATTTAATATTTAAGCAGAGAAGAAATAATACCTTTGGTATGGTACCCCATTTTTCACTAACATTTTCATGTATTAGATGTCATTTTGTTCTCATAATCCTGGTAAGTGACTTTATCTTTACAGACACAGAGATTCTTAAAGGTTAAGTGGCGTGCCCAGGGTCATGCAGATGGCACTGGGCTATAATTCAGTTCATACATAGGAGTAGCCAAACCAACTTGTAAGAGAATATTTTGTTGTCATAATTTCTAATAGTAGCGTTCTATTATGCAATGTTTTCTCAGCTTCAATGATATTTGTAGGGTAGTAACATAGAAAATGAGGTGCTACTTTTTATGAAGTGGTTAATATTTATTGCTCCATATTTCTCTTCCTTGATGCCACCAATGGATACTGTATTAGAAGGCCTTTATGTAGATCTTAGGATAGTTTCATTTACTGCTGGTTTTTGAGCCCCAGATTTTCCAATTTTACTGATCTACTTCTGATGAGAGCCTGAACGAGCAAGATCATTTTTCTTGCTCCAACTCCATAATTCAAATCTCTTTGAATTGCTTGCAATCACCTCTTAACTGATTGGCTATTAAATTATTTCATAACACTTCACAAATTTGGATGTACATATGGTTCTTCACTGCAACCTCCAATTATCTTGGAATTATTATTTGTGCAGTGTAGAGGACAAATAATTATTTATGGGTTGAATGAAAATCCTCTCTTACATTCTTCCAGATGCAATAACTGTAACATGGGCTTTTATTTGAGTGACATGTTTATTTGTGGTTTTGAAAATAGATGGTTCTCTAAAATGACAGTTAAAAAAAATCTGAGTAGAGATAATTATGGGCTTAATTTTTAAAAATAACACAATCAATTAAAAATATTTATTGCTCATTTGTTGATTATGAGAGACCAATGGAAGACATCTCTGCCCTCTCTGAGTGAATGTTTATTAGAGAATAAGACAAAATCCCTCAAGATCACAGTATAAGACTGTGAGTGCCATAAACATGTTCCATAGTGTCATGGGGGTCAGAGGAGGGAGCATGTGTGGGTGAGGTTATGAAGCCTTCATGGGTTGGATTTCAGAAGAAACAGTTAGGGTTGGGAAGAACATTTAGTAGGGAACATAGTAAGCAGAGAAGTTGGAGTTTGGGGTCTTTTGAAAACAAAATTTGTAGTAAAGGGAATCAACCCAGAGTTATTATTTTAGTGTATAGGACACAAGAACATATGGATGGAAGAAGGAGCTGGACTTTTCCCAAAAGGGCAGAAACATGTCCATGAGCCTTAGCATCCTCTGAAAGAGTCAGAATAATTCCTTGTTAACTAACAAAAATCTGATACTCTCCAGAGTCTAGACAGGAAAAAGGGAATTTAACAATATATTTTAAGTAGAAAAAATAATATATGTTAATCGTTTAAAAGAATAAATAACTTAGGGACTTCCCTGGTGGCACAGTGATAAAGAATCTGCCTGCCAATGCAGGGGACATGGGTTCGAGCCCTGGCCCGGGAAAATCCCACATGCCACGGAGCAACTAAGCCCGTGTGCCACAACTACTGAGCTTGTGCTCCAGAGGCCATGAGCCACACTACTGAGCCCATGCACCACAACTACTGAAGCCCGTGTGCCTAGAGCCTATGTTCCACAATAAGAGAAGCCACCACAATGAGAAGCCTGCTCGCCACAACTAGAGAAAAGCCTGCGTGCAGCAACGAAGACCCAAAGCAGCCAAAAATAAATAAATAAATTTAAAAAATAATAGTCATAAAAAGAAGAATATATAACTTAGAACCAAGAATTGAAGTACTTTTACTTTTTTGGGTACTCTAGCTCTTTTACTGTAGAGCCAAGGCAGGGTCACATAGAATTTATTCAGGTTACACAAATATTGTAATTGTCTCTTTGAGTTCCTCCATTCCAGCTGCCATGTGCAGTGAAAGAAAGCATGAATATTGGGATCAGACAGATCTGGATGTAAACCCACTTATTAGCCACAAGAACATGGGCATAAATTCCATGAGGACATTGTTTTTCTCATTGCTATATATCCCAGCATCGAGAACAGTGCCTGAGATATAATGAGCACTTTGTAAATATTTGTTGGATAAGTTAATGCTCCTTTTGAACCTCAATTTCCTTATTAATATAGTGGGAAACATAATACCTAACTCAAGGAGTTGTATTGAGAAATTAAATACGAAAATGTTAGGGAAATCCTCTAACACAGTATCTTTCATGTACCAGGTTTCTAAACACATGACTTTCTTTCCATCTTCAGATCAAGATGCACTAACTGTATCTTTCATAAATTAATTACTTTATTATTTTTATGACTGTACATCTGGTTTTTTAAAAATATGTGGTCTAATATCTGTAGGCCCAAGAGCCCCATGAAAATGTGCTCTTTACATGGATTAGAAAAAGAAACCAGTATTGGCTGTGATGCTTTTTGCTGGCTCAGCCACAGCCTGTGCTGAGAGGAATGGAGACAAGGCACAGAGCGACAGTAGGGTGAATCCGTGATTCTCTCCTCTGTGTCTGTCTGGGAGCGCCAGTGGGTTCACCTGTTTTCAAAGACATGACCAATGAATTTAGTTTTACAAAAATGAAAGCAGGCCAGTTGATCTAGACTGTGTCCATAAATGCAACTCAAGTTAGAAATAAGTCACTTAAAGGACTAGCTCCTTTTATTCAATATAGATAAAACTCCTGTAATGATAATTTCATTGAATTTTACAAAATCAATCCAATAAAATGTGGGCCAAGAACTATGCTAGATGCTAGGGGTTACAATGGCAAATAAGAAACTTCATTCTGTTCTTAGACTCAGGATAAGATTTGCAAGTGACAAAGGAGAAGAAATAGTGAGGCTTTGCCTGTGTAGGTCAATCTACCTTTGAGAATAGCTTAGATACACCCACAAAAGTGGCTACTGTTAGGCCCATGGCTGGATAGGCCTCTGAGTAGTAGTAGGTTAGCTCAACCTTAAAAATTAAAATCTCCAACCACCACCATACCTTAGATTGCCAGTCCAACCTCTGGCTCTAAAGAAAGTCCTTTCCCACCCTCATTGCAAGACCCACCTCCATTCCTATTCAAAGATGACTGGCAGTGAGCTGTCCTTTCCTGTCCCCGGAGAATGACAGGGAAACATCCATTCCCTTTAGGAGTAAATAGGGAAAAAATTTCTTCTCCTGCTACTAAGGGCAGAGATAGACCCAATACATTATTAAACTGAACACCGAACATCTCATTTGGAAGTATGTGCATTCTAGTTAATGCTGACAAGGCAGTTTTCCACCAAACAAAGGTGAGTATTTGCTTAGTTTGGAGATTTTCAGTAAAAACAACAACAACAAAAGAATCTGTTCCATCGATGTTACCACTGCTAAAGACAAAAAAAATATTCCCTTTTAAATGACACTTCCCCAATTCAAGCCTCCATCACCTGCTGCAGGAGATGATTAAGCCTGGCATCATTAGTGTCTATGGTGTGTCAGTGACTGCACTCTGTGAAGGTGCAGACCCGAGTCACATTTTGGTATCTTCTTTGTCTCATTGTCTGTTAATGAGTATCTACTAAATGCTTATGGGGAGCATTACATTATATTTGCTGCTTTTAATTTCATTTTATTCCTTTAATTATTATTCTAAGGGAATTCTATGATCGAGCTAGTCATAATTATATTCTCTAGTGGGTTCTTTTGCATGTACAAGATAATAGATCTGCTTGTGAGAGCATATGAAGATTTTATCAGGTCCTGCAAAAGGCATTGCAGGACATTTGTGGAAGCTGTCACATCCAGTTGTATCAATCCAAATTCCTCTGTGAACCACTAAAAAAAATTCAGAGGATTAAATCATTAATGGCTTTTGTCTCCTTTCATTAGTATAGCCTAAAAGAATTAAAAAAATAAAAATCACACTGACTGGTTGATAAAATTGACTGACAAATTACAATCTGATGAAAGGAGAGACAGCATAGTCAAGTCAGACACAAAATCAGTGATGTGGGAAATCAGTGGATCAAAGACTATGGGTGTGCACTTGCAAACCAAGTTTACCCGTGAATAGCTAAGCCAGCCTAGGGACTGAGGTCACCTGAACAGTCAGAGAAGCTTTTTGGAGATAGAAGAATGTAATACAAAGGAAATCAAGTGTGGTCCTGTCTTCCACCCTCATGTTTCACTAGGGGATTTAAATGTAGAGAAGCTGAGCTAAATAGACCTATTGATTCATCATTACTTAAGAAAAGCAGAAAACAAATACATCTTTACTGGGTTCAGCAATTTAGTGAGCGAAAATTTATATGCAATAAAGTTTCAGTTATAGCATTTATAATAACCACAAGTCAGTTTTTCTTCTCTCTTCTGCTAGACAATGGGGAGCTGTCAGGCTAACAGGAGCTGAGGGAGTGTGTCATTGTGGTCATTTCTGTTCTGATGGAGATGTTGAGAAATGGTTTTCTGCAAGGCTCATGTAAAGAACCATTTACAACAGAGAATTTCACTTCAGTTCAAAGGAGGTTACTTGCTTACATTCTTCTTGAAGAGAAAAGAGAAGTCTAGAAAATCAAACCTTTCTCTATTTTTCTTTTGTTAGGCTACTTCTCCAAAGATTTTAATGTATATTCATTTTGGGTGAATTTTGGATTTGGGGAGATGCTAAATTATCAGGCTAATGATACACTCTTAATAGCCAGGCTCCAGAGGCCTGATATAAGAATGGGACCTGGTACTCAGCCTCTCTACTCAGGATTTCTTGTGTCTGTTGCACAATGCTATCAGCTGTATTGCACAGGGAAATAGATAAGAGATAGATAGCTAAGTCAGAAGGGGAGGTGTAGTGGGCTTTGGGTACCAAAGAACAAATGAGTGGGCCTGGCAAGAGGAGCGAGGAGGACAGAATAGAACACAGAGCTGCAGGATGGGTAACATTATGGACTCCAGATTAATGAATGGAGACATCTCATGCCAGAGTTGGGATACAGAGACAAAGAGAGGACAGAGCAGCTTTCTGCTGCTGAGGAGGAATGGCCAGGGGTAGACTGTGCACACTGGGAGTAAGACTCAGAAGAAGGCTACATCTGGTTTTATATTTTGGCATTATGTACCTGGCTGTTTCAACCTCAGCTTTATTTCCATTTATAGATAAAAGCACAGGAAAAGCCTCAAAATATGCAGTGGATACCAATGTGCTCACCTCTAAAATCCCAGAACCCAGAGGTCCAAAGTGGCTCTGTTCCTGCTTCCTGGAGGGATGCAAGGCAACCGGACATATTATACTGATTGTGTAGATTGCCTTGAGGGAAAATAGTTTTCAGTGATCTGTTTCATAACATTTTTTGTAAAACTGTGGGGCAGGAGAATGGTATAAGTTTTAGTGTTGTCTTCCTTTCCCATGTGGGGAGTTTTGATTGCTAGAGGAACCATTTATACTAAAAATAACTTAAGTGTTAAAATACAGAATGTTTATTTGAAATTTAATGTGCCTGACCTGAAACCACAGTTATTAGATGACTGTCCTCCAAGTCAAGACATTTACCTGAGAACCAACACTTAAGAGGCTTCCTCAGAAAGTTAATTACAAATAAGCTACTTATTAGTATAAATGGTTTAATAAACTAGTGGTTTTAGCATAATTACTCACTGTTCTTTAAGTTTAAATTTTATTTCATTTGTTGGTAGACTCTTATCTGCCTCTTTTACTGCAGTACGGATTTTTCTTATATTTTCCCATAATTCTTGTCTACATTTTGGAGACCAAGACCACATCTGTAGCTTCTGATGCCAACTGTACGGGAATTAAGGGCCCCTTAGGAGTGAGAAGCCACCACTGCAGTGTGATCCAGTAACATATTTTTTGAGTATCTGTGGTGTAAAGACAAGTGATGTACAGAAGTACTGATTTTGTCAGTACTTTGTATCCAGTTAAAATTCTACTATAATAATAGTAATAATAGCACTTTATGAAGTGCTAAGTGCCAGGTACCATGCAGACACTGTGCTAACCAATAATGTATATTGTCTCATTTAATCCTCACACCAAAATGTCCATCAACAGAGGAATGGATAAAGAAGATGTGGTACATATATACAATGGAATATTACTCAGCCATAAAAAAGAATGAAATAATGCCATTTGCAGCAACATGGATGGACCTAGAGATTGTCATACTGAGTGAAGTAAGTCAGACAGAGAAAGACAAATATCATATGATATCGCTTATATGCGGAATCTAAAAAAATGGTGAAAATGAACTTATTTACACAACAGAAATAGAGTCACAGATGTAGAAAACAAACTTACGGTTACCAGGGGGGACAGGGGGAGGAGGGATAAATTGGGAGGTTGGGATTGACATATACACACTACTATATATAAAATAGATAACTAATAAGAACCTACTGTATAGTACAGGGAACTCTACTCAATACTCTGTAATGGCCTATATGGGAAAAGAATCTAAAAAAGAGTGGATATATACGTATATGTATCACTTTGCTGTACACCTGAAACTAATACAATATTGTAAATCAACTATACTCCAATAGAAAAAAAAAAATCCTCACACACACCTCATGAGACAGGCATTATCATCTCCATTTATGGTTGAGAAAACTGAAGCTCAGATAGTTAACTGACTGAGGTTTCACAGTTCCTAAACGGAAAAGTTGCGATTCTAACACAAGTCTGACCAACTCCTAAACTATTTGTATTAGTCTGCTTGGGCTGCCATAACAAAATACTAGAGACTGGGTGGCTTAAACAACAGAAATTTATTTCCTCACAGTTCTGGAGGCTAGAAGTCAAAGATCAAAGTGTCAACAGGGTTGGTTTCTTCTAAGGCCTCTCTCCTTGGCTGGTAGATAGCTGTCTTCTCCCTGTGCCTTCACATGGTCTTCCCTCAGTACCTGTCTGTGTCCTAATCTCCTCTTCTTATAAAGACATCAGTCATATTGGTTAAGGCCCACCTCAATGATGTCATATAACTTTAATTACTTCTTTAGAGACCCTACCTCCAAATACAGTCACATTCTGAGTTACCAGGGGTTAGGACTTCAACGTAACGAATTTTGGGTGAACACAATTTAGCCCATGTCTTTAAGTCATAAAATATGTGTATTGCCTATAAGAGGAAATATTAAGCCACTAGTCATTTCTACTCTGGTATGAACTAGTTTTTCTACAACTAATTTCCTGCAGAAAGATTTTGATGATGAAAGTAATGGAGAAAGTTGGGGCGCTGGGTCCTTTAGAGAATGAAGAAAAATGAGCAAGAAAGGGGACCCGGGGATGCTAGAAAGTTGGCATCTCCCAATTTGCTACTTTTGGTAGAGCCAGATTTATGGAAGTAAATTAAACACAAGCGTTACTCTCTGTTTTTATTTCTATATTTCATCTTTCTAGCTTCATTTTCTTTTCTGAAAGTGTCACTGCTATCCATCCAAGCCGGCAGGCTCCTTAGCTCTTGGAAAAGCTCCTCAATAACCTCATTGTCACTTATAAAATGGTACACACATGCATACACACACACACACACACCCACACACCCACTAATAATCTGCTAGACGCTCTATCACTTAAAAATAAGTTAGTAAAAATTATAGTCCTCTGTTGATACTGATTGGAATCCAGAAATTGTTAGGAGGTGTTTGGAATATTTAATAAGAATTCAAAGGGAGCCAATCATGAGGGATGATTTTTTCCTGGTGAACTCCCAATTTCCAAAAGAGCTGCTTCATGGAAAGGAATATATCAGAGAGTAAATCTGAGCACTGCTCACACCCTGCCTTCCAAAAGCCCTGATTTCTATAACCTCTAGGGAACCAAGCCTAATGGGAGGGGCAGGGCCTTCCCCTCTACCCTCATCTGTCAAGAGTGGGTTCTCCCATGACTCTCTCTTCTCCCACGCTAGTGAATTTGCCCATGGATGTATCCTGCTGAATTTGCCACTTTTCCAGTGGCAAAATTAACTACCAATTTACTTTTGGACATCAAGCTCAATGTTAATAGCCCTGCTTGACAGCCTTTTTAAGAGCTTCCTGAATCAGGAAGGGCTAATAGGTTTCAGTTTGCACGCCAGCTCCAAATGATTGATTGGTAGTGACTGTCTAGGAGAGGGTGGTGTTATATGAAGGTTGTGAGGCCATTTTTTAAAAGAAGGAATGGCATAATCAGTTAGTGAGGTCTACTAGGGGAGAGAGATTAGTAGCACAAGTATAAATTAGCTTCCATCATTAATAAATTCAAAGCTACAATTCATTGTGTGCTTACCCTGTGCCAGGCACTGGGCTCAGCCGGGTACATTCATTATCTTAGTGAACCTTCACAACTCTGCAGGATAGGTGATATATCCCCCCTTTGTAAGGGCAAAGAAATGTAGGCATAGTGGGATTAAATAACTAGCCCAAGATCACCCAGCTAGTTAGAACCAGAGCAGGAATTTGCACCCTGGCAGTCATGACATAGACTCCTTGAAACAATACACCAAATGTGTGGATTAGAATTTGAACTGAGGCTGCCACAGGCAGAGCCGTGGTGCTCCAATCACCACTAGACAATCACCACCAAGGACCAGGGAGTGCCATTTCCTTAGATATGTCCTCTGTACCTCCTTTCTGGCTTACAGATGGGGATGGAGGTAAAGGTGGGGTTTGGGAGAGGAGAACTTGTCTTCCTATAGTTAGTCCACACATATTTAATGAGCGCCGACTCTGTGTCAAGCATTTGGGGATGCAGCAGCATTTCCTGCATTCAAGGAGAGAGAGAGAGCTTATGCCCAATAAACTTAACAAATAAGGTAACATCAGACCCTGAGAAATGTTGTGGAGATGATTAATCAGGGTTACAGGGTGGGACTGAGTCAGGGGGGCGACTTTAGCCAGGGGTGAAGGCCTCTTTGAGAAAGGACCAGAAAGATGGGAAGGAGGCAGCTAAGGGAAATCTAGGGACAAGCACCCCCAAACAGAAGAAGTAGCAAATGCAAAGACCCTGATATAAGAACTTGTCATGTTTGAAGGAAAAAGGCTCAGATATTTGCTATTACTTCATTCAAGACTAAAGACATGGCCACGCTACAGGGATTGTCTGGGGTTCTCCTGCACAAACCACTTGGTGGGGGAGACAGAGGCAAGGGATTTGCCTTCTCTTTTCTCCCTTTCACCCTCTAAATGTATTATGTTGATAAATCAATGAGGGGTCACAGGTGCCAAAACCTTCAGCTTTGGGAAGGATTGAATTAATTTGCTTGGAGAAGAATATGAATTACCACATGCCTTGTAGAAAGTGTGAATTGATAATATAATGGTCACACACTGATTAAAACTACTAGTAGAATACCTTTATTTACATGATTTACAAGTTTATCTTTGTAGAGAATGGGTTAGAAGATTCAAGAAAAGGGGAGTCATTTTCATTAATCCTGCTACATCAATCACGTACTTCCACAGAGTAGACTCTCCTTGTCCTAAGCACAGGACCCTTTGGAACAGCTGTGGGGGATGGATGCCACAGGTTAAGGGATTTAGTGAAATGACAGAGCTTTTTTTTTCTTTGAGTCTTCCAACATTGATTTGAGGTTGATTTACATTAGCTTATGTACTTTTTAAAGTAGAAGAATGTATACATCTTTCATGATCATTATAAATAGGACAATTCTTGGCTAAAAGCCTGAATTAACCTTGCAAAATGGCTTAACCAAGTTTCCTCCTGAGACAGAACCTCTGGCATTGCTGTTTCACATGCCTGTGCTTATTTAAGGAGCACTTATCAGGCCCCAA